>NC_079170.1:80740751-80825751 GCF_947568905.1 Ostrea edulis
AACCTCCCATATAGTTCATTGGAAATTGAAACAATTCTCTGTTTCCATGTCATACTATTTAGGTATCAAATATCCCAAAATATCATTGATATGAAAATAAAAGAATCGCGACCAGAACATTATGCAATTTAACCCAAAGGAAATCTTCTGTGAGAGTTTTTAGTACTGTCGTTGAGCATTTTTAGCTCACACGAGCTGAATGTTCAAGTGAGCTTTTCTTATCAAATTTTGTCCGGCACCAGCCTTCGTTCGTATACTTAACATTTTCGATTTCCTCTCAAAAACCCCAGGACTAATTTCAACAAAATGCAAAAATATGATGGGCTCATTTAAATTGTACATGGGGATAAATAGGATAAAAAATCTAAAAACTTCTCATGAACAACGGTGCCATGTTTTTTCGTGTGCTTTGCCCCAATACTCGTATACGCATCCACATAGGAAATTCAAACATTCAATTTTATAATAAGGGGACTATATACTCTCAAAACAATACTTGTTTGCCAAAAAAAAAAACTAGTCCATTATGTCAGGAAGCTTGCATGTGAATTTCAAATTTTCTGAACCTGTGATTCTGAAGAAGTAGATATTTAACGACGTCCCCAATATATCCACATTCAAGATGAAGATAACGAACAGTGATCAATCTCATAACTCCTACAAGCAATACAAAATAGATAGTTGGGCAAACACGGATACCTGGACACACCAGAGGTGGGATCAGGTGCCTAGGAGGAGTAAGCATCCTCTGTTGACCGGTCACACCCGCCGTGAGCCCTTTGATACCGTATTGTGACCCGTATTGTGACTCCATCCTATCCCAGGGACCATGCTTTTAAGAAACTAGAATTTGCACTACATCATGAAGGTTTCATGTAAATTCTGGTCCTGTGGTTTTTAAGAGAATTGTAAAATGACCCCATTCTTTTTTGTATCTTCGTGTTTATCTCCCTTTTGAAGGGGCATAGGTTTTATTTACACAACCTTGAACCCTTTTACCCCATTGATGATGTGTACTAAGTTTGATTGAAATATGCCCAATGGTTCTGGAGTAGAAGATGAAAATATGAAAAGTTTACGGACAGACGACAGACAAAAGATGATCAGAAAAGCTCTAATGAACTTTCAGCTCAGGTGAGCTAAAAGAGAGAAAAAACATAACCTTATGAAAACAAGATGCCCATATGCCTTATTGGTCACAAGAGTGTTAGTTACATAAATATCACTAGTCCCAAGGCCTATGAAATACAGGGGAAAATACTGTTTTGAATACTAGCATTCAACAATTTTTAAGAACAGATCTTTCTTTTAAACGCCCTTGAAAGTGGCTATAGTAACGAAAGGCTTTACATAATATATGTTTAACATTAACATAACAAAACTAATTTGAACCCATCCTAAAGTCAATACAATGGGGTCGCGAAACTCACATGTTTGGTACATTCTTTTCTGTGTTTCATATACATTTAGTTTTTATATCATATCAGTAAACTTCAAGAAATATTTTCAAATGATAAAGAAAAGAACATACAATCACTATAAGTTGCGCCCAACCTTGGAACCAAACCCTTACCTCCTAGGATTATGAAATCTACAAATTTGATAAAGGATCACCTACTCCTTCTAATTATCTATTTAGTTTCAATTTAGTACTGTATCGATAGCATTAAAAATGTATTATCTAAATATCTACACTTATACACTGTACACTCGTGTATACCAAGTTTGGCCTCTTCCTGGAGTCAGAACCTCTACCCTGGGATCATCAGATTTATTTTGATAGACGTCTGCTTCATCTACATCTTTATGTATGTAGTTTTGCTTGCACGTGGACGGTTGTATAATTATTATTTTTTAAATTGGTCTGTTTTGCTCGTCCCTCGGTCCCCAGAGGTGTATCAGTGCTGACATTTACAATTGAGACCAACCTTGCCTTAATGATGCTTAAAATACATACCATATTTGAAAAGAATTGGAATAGTAGTTATCAAGAAGTCAAAAATGTTCTATTGTTCACACATTTCATAGCTGATCATTTTGGCCCCACCCTTATACCAAACCCCTACCCTGGGATCATCAAATTTACAATTTTGGTAAAGGTCTGCCTGCTCTTTTCGAAATATCCATTTAGTTTTAATTTAGTATATATTGTACTAAAAAATGTTATTTAAATGTTTTAAAACTCTACATCACTATGCATTTATATTTCTTTAAACATGGGCGGTTGTACTGAGGGTTTTTGAAAAATTGGCAGTCTTTGCTCCGTCCTTTAGGCCCCAGAAGTGCATGAGTCCTGAAATTTACAATTTATGTCTCCCTTGTCCCAATGACACATCATGCCAAATTTGTAAAGAATTAGAATGACAGTTATCAAGAAGTCAAAAATGTCCTGTTGTACACACAATTCAAAGCCGTCCATTTTGGCCCACCCTGAAACCAAAATCATGTCCCTGGGATCATCAAATTTACAATTTTGGAACAGGACAACTTGTTCTCTCGAAATATCCAATTAGTTTTCATTTAGTATCCATAGTACTAAAGAATATGTTATTTAAATGTTTTACACATAAACGCTATGTACCAAGTTTGGCCTTGCTCTGTGGTCAGAACCTCTACCTCGGATACCCTGAAAATAACAACGGTTTTTATCCAGCCCATCAGGCCCCAGAGGTGCAGTGGTACTGAAATTTACAATTTATGTCCCCATTGTCCCAATAATGGTTCTTACCAAATTTGAAGAGAATTGGAATGGTAGTAATCAAGGACAAGTTTAAGATGTTCAATTGTTAGCGCACTACGGACGACAACCAATTGTTAACGCACGACGGACGAAGGCGGACGACAAACAATTGTTAGCGCACGACAGACGACGACGGACGACAACCAATTGCTAGCGCACGACAGACGACGACTGACGACAACCAATTGAAGTTGAATTACAATTACAACAGGTCACCTGAGTTTACTCCAGCTGACCTAAATTGTGAAATAAAATATTACTTTTCCAACTTGTCTGATCAAAACTCTTAACTTTTATGAGGAAAAATGTCATGCCATTTTACCCTTTCTCGAAACTATGATAAGGAACTTACTAGAAGTGTCGTAACTCGGCCCAGGGTTGAAAGACTTATCTGCGTAAGTGTCCTCCGTCTTCCATTCCCCGCCCATACGGATCCAATAGGTGATGTCATCAGGAAATTCTGTGTCATACGAGTGTGATGGATCAAAAACGATTCCAGCAGCATCATACGAATAGTTGTACATGTAATAGTCATTGGAGTAGACGTGGCGGAGATAATCTAGCATGTGGCCCTCACTGGCAAATCCTTTAGGCTCTGAACCAATATATAAACAACAAAATTGCTGTATAGGTGTTGACAAGTATATATTAGCTAAATCAAAATTTCGCATTTTTTCTCAGACACAGTTGCCCGAGTTATGGATTTGTGACATATTAAGTATGCACTCTCATAGACGAACATATGCTGTGCTAAAATATGTCTCGCTTATACGTTAAGTACGTTTACAATTACACGTATATTATAGTGTCATATCATGAAAGCCCGCTTCGTCCGGATTTTCAATAATTATAGACTTCAAATATATAACTGCACATACCTTTTATTGAAACGCCCCAATACATGTAGTTATTGCCATTCTCCTTCCCTACAAAATGAACACAGAAATTTAACTATTTTAGAAAGTGCATATATGATATTGCAGTTGGTTGTTCAACTCAACAGGAAGTTGAGAGGCCATAACGCTCGCTTGATCCGAATGCGAGGTTAAAAATATTATTACTGGGTCTAGACTTATGTGAACTCTATGTTTCAGACGACTTCCCTGTTACTTGGATCAATAGTTAATACTTTGCTGAGTTTGGCAGGGGACAGGAGAATGGCGACATGGTTTACGCAACATGAACAAGAATAAGTGGTATGTTTACATTTTAAACGAAATACTTCAAACTCTTGAAGTGGGTCTATAGGTGAAGATACATGTATGGACAAAATCAACTTTGTCTGCGTGTAGGTGACTGTTGCAATTGAGAATGTGGTTTTAAACACTTTTCATTATACAGCCTGTCTACTCTGAACTAATTCCATCCTGACCCTGGATACCAAGACATGAAAAACAAACTTGAATCAACTCCACTAGACGATGTTTCCTATCCCCAACTCCTTCACTGTACACAGAGGTAGTGACAGACATTCAATGAAATTCGACCTTTTGTCGGTCCTTCCCGGACCTAAATAGAAACTTTCAAGACTCATCAGCACAACTACACATGTTAAGCATAATCATAACCATATGCAAATGATGCTGTTTCATTTCATGCACCTCTACAAATGTGAAAATACATCAACTGAAATGAAAGCCACATTCGAACAAACAAACATCCAATCCCAGTGGCTAAACTTGCTCCTGCGTGAATTGCAAACATCCATCCCTCGTAGAAATTCTTGGGTATCTTCCTGATAACGCATAATAAGATGGGGGGGGGGGGCGTTCAGCCAAGCACAGTATTTTAGAGAAAATTGGATCCGTGTTTGCCCAACTATCTATTTTGTATTGTTTATAGGAGTTATGAGATTGATCACTGTTCGTTATCTTCGCCTTGCATTGCACGGAGAGCTTGATCGGCAGGATTTTTCTCCGTAAATGTGAATTTCCATTGTTCCGGCTTTATCATCTTCCGGAAAAGGGAGACATATGTATAGAATCGGTGTGTATTGTGCAAAATGTACCCTAAGACCATTGCTATAATAGAAGCTATATTCCTCGATATGTAACAATAAGTGATCTGCTATTGAACTGCCAATATTGCTGCACAATTTCCCAGTCTTGGAATACAATGTTCGTGTGTTGAAGCAAGTTTCATTTTATCTAAAATAAATCCCAACTGATCACTGTTGTCCTGAGACGTCGTTTCACTGCTATTTGAAGATATTTTATGCAGACGCATGTTGCCTATGATAAATAAATAAAACTTTTTTGCTTTCGAATTATCAAACGTATACCTTCAGACGCGATAGAAAGTGACAGAAGTCAATCATCTGCATACAAATTGTCTATCAAAAACGATCTTATTTCTAAATAATATACGTATGTCTAAAAACACCAGGGGCTATGTCCTGGACCTACTGGGGGCCTCAAGACAGCATCCAGACACCAACCATTTTACTCCCCCCTTTCAAGAAATCACTGGATCAGCAACTGCCCAAAACTTGGTGTGGATAACTCCGTTTACCTGATCAGGATATAGGGCTCACGGCGGGTGTGGCCGGTCAACAGGGGATGCTTACTCCTCCTAGGCACCTGATCCCACCTCTGGTGTGTCCAAGGATCCGTGTTTGCCCAACTGTCTATTTTGTATTGCTTATAGGAGTTATGAGAATGATCACTGTTCGTTATCTTCACGTTGCATACTAGACTAAATGCGTCATCAAAGTGAACAAACGGCCTGTATCTCTTCATAGAATGACTTACCTTCCAAGATGTACTTGGTACTATTCATGATGCTGTTTATCAGAGTTGTATTCGGGGCGTAGACAATTTTACGGGGGACGTCATAGCTATCATGAAAGGTCCTCTTCGCGTAATTAGTTGCCGGAGAGAATGTCGGATTAAAGTTACCAAGGTTCCTGATAACCATCAATATAATGGGAAATATTAAAGGAAGAACAATTTCAAACACTATCACACAAATTTTCCGCCTCTGTAGAAGAATGTTCTTCCACGTCAACAGCAGAAACTGGGTCAATAGTCAGGTCACCATAGCTGAGAGTTCCTGTTCTTCCTTGTTTTCTTCTCAAGTCATACACAATGGAATCTGCTGAATGATAAACATAATATACAATGCAATGTGACAGAATCATAAATATATACAGATTAAGAACATCGAAGGCCATAGTAAGGGTAGGTGTGATTAATAAGAATAATGCCGATGCCAATGGCACATAGTTATGATAAATATATAGAAGGTAAAAATAACGAACAGTAATAAATGAAAAGTGAAGATAACGAACAGTGATCAATCTCACAACTCCTAAAAGCAATACCAAAAAAAAGAAAGTTGGAAAAACACGGACCCCTGGATATACCAGATGTGGAATCAGATGCCTAGGAGGAATAAGCTCCCCAGTCGATCGGTCACACCCACTGTGAGCGCTATATCTTGATCAGGTAAACATAGTTATCCGTAAACAAAATCAGTATTCCAAGAACTGTCTAACAATCGGCATGAAACACGTCATACAGCATTTCATCCAATGATAGATTGTATGGGCAAACTAGATCGTTATAACGTCCATAGAATATGCAAAATGTTGACTTTAAACGAGACTGTTGAAACCCCAGTACCATCAACTTGTATGTCAGTAGCTTGTTTCGATTTAAAAACTGACCATACGCAGAACAAGCTTTTGCGTTTCGAATCAGTCAAGAGATGTAAATACCATATGCGGGTAATAATGGAATATTGCTGCATAAATATGGAAAGTTGACGATGGAGAAGCTGAAATCATCCCTTTTGTCATAAAGTTGAGCTGTTAGTTTGCAGTTACTATCTACTTTCAATAAAAGATCTTAGTATGAAGCAAAAGTGGACGACTTTGTTGTGTCTTTTATTTCGAGTTCACTGGAATATATCGAAACGATATATGAATGAAAATTATTGTTGTTGATAGACAATACACCGTTGATACATCTAAATGTCGAATTGAAGGCAACAGCAAGATATTTTTCCTGGCATTTTTTTTTTTACAAATTCTGCTCCATGGGAATATAAAAATAGGTCAGCTAACAAAGACGCACAATTTATGCCCATGGGAGTTCCAAAAGACTGTTGGAAGACCTGATCACCAAAGACCACGAAGATATTGTCAATGAGGAACTCTGTCATATTTTTTATTTCAACTTAAGGGTACTTGTGCGTGGACTCAGAGTGGCGTTTAACATGGTTAATATTTGGATGACTGATCACTAGATATCAATATTTGCGTTTTTCATTTTAGTTAAAGAATCTCATAACTCCTAAAAGGATTACAAATCAGAGACATGGACAAACACGGATTCCTGGATATATCAGAGGTGGAATATGATGTTTGGGAGGAGTAAGCCTATCCTGTCCACCGGTCACATCCGCTGTTAGCCTTATATTTTGATCAGGTAAACGGAGTAATGCGTAGTCAACATTAGTGTGTCAAGAACAGCTTAACAATCGGTATGAAACACGTCAGACATATACATGTATCAATAAATCTATTTTCAATCCCATCGTTATTTGGTAACGCCATACATGATCAAAAAAGATTCGTAAATGAAAACACTGATTATGTTACAGAAACAATTTATCTACTACTACATGATATGTGTCTCTTAACAAAAATTACATACCCCGTATATCTAAAAGTGCAATATAAATGTATATGTTGGCAACCTATACCATCAGTTTGGTTTCTATTCATTTTGTAATAAGCTGCTGGGTATAGACACATAATTGTTATATTAAAGTCAGAAGATTTACATTCCAAATGTGATATCAAACGTACATAACACTAAACATGCACAGAGGGAGGCCATTTTGCATGCATGCATTTCTTTGTAAAGAGGTGACAAGTTGAGCTTAAGACAAAGTGGTCAATGTAATTGAAATATTCGAGAATATGCATCAATAACTAGATTCTACCTCTTACGATTTAGTATCACTGGCACCTAACAGTGGCGTGGTTGATGTGTACACCAATTAGACAGGAGGTTTGGAGGTCACGTTCAGGACTCCAGTGAACCTTAACAGGGCTCTGTTAGGGGCCCAGAGGGCGAAGCTTTCGGAAGCCTTGGATTCGCACAATGGGAAAATTTGAAGTATAAAGCGCTTGTGTTTATAGCTTAAAAAATAAAACATCATATTAAATGTGTTCTACAATAGGCACCTGAAGTGTGGATTGCATGTAGATATCCTGTGCACATATACCCCTTCTACACCCAATGAAAAAATATATAATCAATAATTCATCAAATATAAATAATGTCGCCATCGATAACCCTCAAAAGTCGTTCTGAATAGTCAATCCCTACTTTCTGTAAGCTATTGGGATGACCGCTTGTGAGATGCTAATATATATAAAGGAATGTAACAACATAATGTAAACAAACAGGGGGCTACCTTTTATATGAACTATAAATCACAATGTGATTTATCATCCACAGGGTGTGATTCTCTGTACCAAATTTTAGATCAGAATCCACTGTAATCTAAATTTATGAATTGAACCATGCACAAGTTACCAAAAACATGATACTTAGTCAACGTAAAAAATAATTTTTAGAAATTCGTTTCCAAAAAAACCCATAAAACTTCCAGAGTCAAAATAATCCCAAATACAAGAAATCAACAACTAGTCAATGACAGGGTCACAGACAAAAGCCAACAAAGCACTCTGAAAACAAAGATAGCACTTCGCCTTTAAATCATAGAAACAAATCACATATAAATCGATCCTAACACAGTACAAACGAATCACTTTAATTCCTCCGTTCAATAATTTGTTCATCATACTGGTCGACCTTTTGAATAAGGCATATAAATTCATGCATGGTCAGTTTAACTAAGGCATTCATTGCTTGCTTCCATCATACAACCTTGACATGATATATTCGCATAAATCCATTGGTATGCTTTTGATTATTGATCAATGAATGAATTATTATGCAAAATATAACCAAATTCTTGACTGCTCCATGCAAAATTGAGCCAATCCACTTGTGTTGACAACAACGAGGTTAACCAATATCCAAGAAATACCATGTGATACGTAGGATTTCTTAAACCATTTGCTTATAAATTGTTCTTAATAAATAAACATTTAGTTACAAACATCAATGGCTTTAACTATAGTATAGAAAATTTGCCCGTAATGAGACTTTAGGTCTAAATCAATATCGGGATGACGCATGACGTAATTTGGCCTACATCTGGTGAAAGTCTTTCGTGTATATGAGGTTTTCAACTGTGATGCTTAACGCCAGCATCTGTAAACTAGCGTTATATGAAAAGTACCCCGGCATGAAATGTTGCTATTCATACCCTCATGTATTTTCGAAAATTTAAGTTTATTTCTAATATTTACATTCTATTTTTATGTCTGTCAGAGAATATAGTCATACTCGATATTGTTCACATGAATAGCATTTCAATCTACAAAAGATATGAAAGACAAAATCGGTGGAAATGTAAATATATGGCAAATTGTTAAATGAATCTATAAATTCTCCATACATGTCATATCGAATACGTTATCGCTTCCTTCCTACACGCCGGCATCTATCCATAAAATATGAATGATTATCGTTAGTTTGAGAAATAGTCATTGACCCAGAGTTAATGGAAAATAGCACCTACATGTGAGAATGAAGGTTATTTATTGTTTTTGGTCCTACCAGTAACAGCTCCTTACCTTGTTTTTATCGATCAGAGAGATCTAATCCGAGAGCAGCACAACATTATCATAGACACAGCTATTTGGCGGACCGGAACTTAAGGACGATACCGCGTTCAGACTCCGACATATAGATTGCCCGGGGTCTATTGATTCGTAAAATCATGTTTGCCTGACCACTGTTCGTTATCTTCACCTTCCATAAAACTAAATATAACGAATAGCGATCAATGCCACTAAGAGTACAAATGCAGAGAAAATAACAAACATGTATCACTGGGCATACCAGAGAGGATTAACATCCCCTGTCATCCGCTCACATGACATCGTAAATATCAAGTAATTGCAAATTACCGGATTTCTCTGTAATCTGTTGAGTTACCCAGGTGACCGCAGTACTTTGAATTATCACGGGTACTTCCTTTCAGTACTTCTAATGACAACCGTCCCTATATCCCCGTGAATATCTTTTAATAAACCGATTTCGGTATATTACATGTATGTCTAATGTTTTTCTCACATGTTCTTGGCACGCTGATTTTTACTACGGATAACTCCGTTTACCTGATCAAGATATAGGGCTCACAGCGGGTGTGACCAGTCGATAGGGGTGCTTGCTCCTCCTTGGCACCTGATTCCACCTCTAGTATATTCAGGGGTCCGTGTCTGCTCAACTCTCTATTTTGTATTGCTTATACGAGTTATGAGATTGATCACTGTTCGTTATATTCACCTTTATATGACTTATGAGATTGATCACTGTTCGTTATCTTCACATTTATAGGAGTTATGATATTGATCACTGTTCGTTATCTTCACCTTTACAGGAGTTGTGAGATTGATCACTGTTTGTTATATTCACCTTTATAGGAGTTATGAGACTGGTCACTTTTCGTTATATTCACCTTTATAGGAGTTATGAGACTGATCACTGTTCATTATCTTCACCTTTATAGGAGTTATGAGATTGATCACTGTTCGTTATCTTCCACTTTTGTAGGAGTTGCGAGATTGATCACTGTTCGTTATATTCACCTGTATAGGAGTTATGAGACTGATCACTGTTCGTTATCGTCACCTTATAGGAGTTATGAGATTGATCACTGTTCGTTATCTTCACCTTTATAGGAGTTATGAGATTGATCACTGTTCGTTATCTTTTCCTTTATAGGAGTTATGAGACTGATCACTGTTCGTTATCTTCACCTTATAGGAGTTATGAGATTGATCAATGTTCGTTATATTCACCTTTATAGGAGTTATGAGATTGATCACTGTTCGTTATCTTCACCTTTACAGGAGTTGTGAGATTGATCACTGTTTGTTATATTCACCTTTATAGGAGTTATGAGACTGGTCACTTTTCGTTATATTCACCTTTATAGGAGTTATGAGACTGATCACTGTTCATTATCTTCACCTTTATAGGAGTTATGAGATTGATCACTGTTCGTTATCTTCCACTTTTGTAGGAGTTGCGAGATTGATCACTGTTCGTTATATTCACCTGTATAGGAGTTATGAGACTGATCACTGTTCGTTATCGTCACCTTATAGGAGTTATGAGATTGATCACTGTTCGTTATCTTCACCTTTATAGGAGTTATGAGATTGATCACTGTTCGTTATCTTTTCCTTTATAGGAGTTATGAGACTGATCACTGTTCGTTATCTTCACCTTATAGGAGTTATGAGATTGATCAATGTTCGTTATCTTCACCTTTATAGGAGTTATGAGATTGATCACTGTTCGTTATCTTCACTTTTATAGGAGTTATGAGATTGATCACTGTTCGTTGTCTTCACCTTTATAGGAGTTATGAGATTGATCAATGTGCGTTGTCTTCACCTTTATAGGAGTTATGAGACTGATCACTGTTCGTTGTCTTCACCTTTATAGGAGTTATGAGATTGATCAATGTGCGTTGTCTTCACCTTTATAGGAGTTATGAGACTGATCACTGTTCGTTGTCTTCACCTTTATAGGTGTTATGAGACTGATCACTGTTCGTTGTCTTCACCTTTATAGGAGTTATGAGATTGACCACTCTTCGTTATCTTCACCTCTCATGTAAGACACCCAGTGTCCTCAAGCAACTTTTAACAGGAAACAAAAGTACCACAAATATACACCCGTTGGACAGTGTAATTTAACCTGGAAGCATATTATGCACTCTGAATTGATACAACACACATTCAGAATAGAAAAAGCCTTAAAGTGGGTCATGGTGCACCAATCCGTCTGACATATGAACTGATTATGTATTTCTCTTAGAGAGAGGTTGTGACAAAACTTGAGTGCAATATCTATCATTGATGATAAAAGGTCCAGGAAACCATTTCATCTACTTTTAGCCCTAGAGTAGGTCATGGTTCACCAATTAAGTTGAAATGTTTGAAATCTAAACTGATTAGGTATTTTTTGAGAGGGATAATGTGACAAATTTTCAAAGCAATACTTGTGACCATACCGAAAAAAAGTCTGGAAAACCGTTTGACCTACTTCTACGCCTAAAGGAGGTCAGAGCGCACCAATCCAGCTGAAATGCTAACTGCACTTATATTCCTCTGAGAAAAAGCCTGTGACCAAATATCACGACAATATCTTAATCCGTAATGGGAAAAAAGCCCTGAAAACTGTTTAACTTATTTTTAACCTAAAAGTAGGTCAAAGATGGACCAATCCAGCTGAAATGCAAACCAAGCCTGTACTCCTTCAAGAGGAAGCATGTGACTAAATTTCAGAGCAATATCTGTATCCATAATGAAATAAAAGAGCCCGGATTGATTGATTGTTTTCCGCCACACTCAACAATTTTTCAGTTATCTGATGGCGCCCTGTTTTTATTGGTAGAAGAGAGAACCCAGATACGATGTACCTGGGAAGAGACCACCGACCTTCTGAAAGTAAACTGGGAAACTTTTTCACTTACCGGCGCGAGTGGGATTCAAACCCGCGCCGACCAGAGGTGAAAGGTCGTGTGATTTTGAGCGCGATGCTCTAACCACAAGACCACGGAGGCCCTTAAAAAGCCCGGAAAACAGTTTGACCTACTTTTAGCCTAAAAGTAGGTCAAAGATGGGCCAATCCAGTTGAAATGCAAACTGAAATTGTATTCCTCCAAGAGGAAGCCTGTGACTAAATTTCAGAGCAATATCTGTACCCATATTGAAAAAAGCCCAGAAAACTGTTTGACCTACATTTAGTCCTGATGAAGGTCACGGACGGACGGGCAAATCCAGCTGAAGTGCAAACTGAACTTGCATTCCTCTGAGAGGAAGCTTATGTGTAAATTTCAGGGTAATATCTGTATCTATAACGAGAAAAAGTCTGGAAAACTGTTTGACCTATTTATAGCACTAAAGTAGGTCAAGGATGGACCAATCCAGCTAAAATGCAAAATCGCTCTTACACTTCTTGAGGGAGAATAGTACCTCCCGTATAATGACAGGCGTATAAAAACCAGATCCATTTGATGTCCCTCTCTTCATACACCTAAATAGCTCGAAGGCATTAAGGACTAAGGTCAATTTCTTTCAAAATACAATTAGGTGGCAAATCTAAGAAAGAAATATCCACATGAGTGTTGATGACAAGTAGTAATACTTTTTTTGATACGTTTGATACGTTGTTCACAATATATGATAAATTGGTGTTTGTAGGGTAATAAGGGAAGTAAAAGGGGTATATTTCACATCCAAAGCATATGAATACTGAAATGAATGCTTTATGCATCAAATAACGATGATGCTATGTGCTAGTCGTTATGGTTACACTTTCCAATATCTGAAGGTCCACGAGGCTAAAATCAATTGTATT
Organism: Ostrea edulis; assembly: GCF_947568905.1. Taxonomy (NCBI): domain Eukaryota; kingdom Metazoa; phylum Mollusca; class Bivalvia; order Ostreida; family Ostreidae; genus Ostrea; species Ostrea edulis. The sequence goes on from NC_079170.1 coordinate 80,754,012, forward strand.
CGTTTTTGAAACCTATCAAGAAGCTATGGAAAAATGAAGATAACGAAGTGATCAATATCATAAATCCTATAAAGAATACAAAATAAAGGGCAAACACGGATCCCTGTACACACCAGAAGTGGTATCAGATACCCAAGAGTAAGCATCCCCTGTTGACCGGTCGTACCCATCACGAGCCTTAAATACTGAGATGATCGGATTAATCCGCCATCAAAATCAGTACAGTATGTTAAGAACGATCTTGCAGGTTAGACAACATTCGACCTCAGGACAAGTTCTATTTACTCGATCATTATAACGATCCTAGCTGACTTTAAATCAGATTGTGAAAGCCCTGCAACATCATCTTATTTGTCAGTAGCCTGTCTCAATTTGAAAATTATCTTAAGACCATACTCTTGCGTGTTGAATCGGTTAAGACATAAACACTATAAGCAGGCGGTAATGGAAATTCTTACGAAGGTTATTTGATCAATGTCATATGAATTTGTGATCCTGATAAATATGCATATCAAAAAGTAGTGCTCTGCTAATTTGACCCAAATACAAAATAGAGAACCGGGCGAACACGGAGTCCTGGAGGTGGGATCAGATGCCTAGGAGTAAGCACCCCCTGTTGACCGGTCAAAACCGCCCTGACCCCTATATCTTGATCAATCAAACGGAGTGATCGTAGTTAGAATCAGTGTGTAAAACACGTCATACATCAATTGACCCAATGACAGGTTGTATTAGTAAATCAGATAGTTATAACGACCAACAATTTGCAAAATGCTGACTTTAAACGGGTTTGCTGAAACCCCTGTACCATCAAGTTATTTGTCAGCGGTCTGTCTCCATTAAAAACTGACAATACCCAGAACAAGCTCTTTTGTATAGAGATTAGTTGAGGGACGTAAACCCTATGTAGGTGATAATGAAATATCATTACATTAATATGATGGAGAAGCAGAAGCCGAAATGTTAGTTTCCCGTTAACTGTTATGTTCAATAAACATTTGAGTATAAAGCAGATGTGGAATTGTCTGTGGTGTCTTAATTCGAAATCACTCCGATATATTGAATCGACATACATGTATTAATGAATATAATTAATGTTAATGGTTAAAACGTCGTCGATATATATTTAAATCTCGAGTTGATGGCTACAGCAAGAGATTTTTCTTCTCATGTAGAACGTTTTGAATAAACTCTGCCTCACAAGAATACAAAAACAGGTCAGGTAATAATGAAGTACAATTCGTGTCCGTGGGAATTTTCAGTTCACTGACCTGATCCTCACTGACCTGACCCCCAGAGACTGTCAGTAATGACCTCCAGCATCTTCTTTAATATCAACATTTGAGTACTTGTGCGTAGAATCGAGTAGAGATTAATAACAACGAACAATTTTGAATGATTGATTAAAGAATATGAATATTACCTTTTTTATTGAAAAAGCAACTTTCTATGATGTCAAACAGTGTAGTGTTTGATTTATCGTGAGGAATTAGCGTCTGTTATGTTACAGGACTAAGACATGATATTTCACCAAACTATGTTAAACATTTTAGCAGAAAATCTTATGTTGAGCATGATGCTATTCACAGTCTTGGAGGAATGTCAAAAAAATTCATTCCATAGTCTTCCGATCCTTGGAGGAAGGCGCGTGAGAATTGATGAAATCATACAGTTAAGAACACTGCTGAAAGCGTAATTATTGTATATGTGATCTGCTGTAATTTGATAGAATGTAACCCTGTAACGCATAGAATGCATTCCTCCAGTACTAACCTTGTCAAGAAATCATATTTTGATTCTTATGTCACAATCCTCCTGTAATATTCGTAAATAAGACTTTACATGTTTTACATTAATACTACACTACAATGAGCTCATAAACGCTGATATATCATAGGGTAAAGGAAAATTATTGACGTCCTATGGGCGAGAATACCTCCCATACATTGCACGACAACCTTCGCATCCCGTTGATTTGACCCGACACTTACCCAATCACTGGTCCATCCAGAACAACTTTATCATAACTATATACAACCCAAAATCACTACCATTACAAAAATGAACAGATCTACTTGAAGATGAGATCAAACAAGGCACTTTAAATTTCATTTGAAGACTTTAGCAATTTTTAAACGCATATACTACGCATTCTTAGATTATACTTTAGAATATACGTTTTAAGTGTGTCCTTACGTTGATGAAAACATTTCTGTTCTTTTAACAATTGGAGAAAAACTGTTTAACACATTGAAATAGTAAAATCGAAACCATACATTAAAACGTAACCAAAATATTGATCTTTTTATTAAAAAAGCACCGAGAATAAGTTTATTCCATCAATATAACGCATCAAAAAGCTTTCCACGCAAAATAAAAAAAAATGAATTAAAAATGTAAACAGTCTCTAAAACCAACACAAATATTGCTGAAACATCGCATAATAGCAACACATTAGTTCATAGCATGGCCAATAAACAGAATGTTAATTAAACTAGTCTCAAGACAGTACCAGATCGATATAATAGTCACCATTCAACTACATGCGACTTCAATACAGAGCGGTAGCACTGCATTTCGTGACAGCGTACTCATACAACTTGTCCTGCAGGCATTCCAATGATTTGTCCCTGATAAGCTGGGGCTGCCCGACAACAAAAGCAACATGGACACTTCCTCTTCTTGTCCGTGGGGGGCACCTGTCCTCTCGTGAACGCTAGAAACACCTGCTCTAAGGACGTCTGGTGAACTGAATAATCTTCTACGTTACATTCCGTCTTGGTTGTCTCCATTTCTCTGAACAGTTTCGCCAGAGACAGAGTAGGATTTGGAATCCTGAATTCTAGGTAGCCCTGCTGATCATCGAATATTTGTGTTCCTGGAAACTCTGTAACCAAGTGATTGCGTAACGGCCCAGAATCCATTGCATACCCGTTGTTGTCACGAGCTAGTTTCACTATTAGTGTATACCCCTGAGCAAATCTGTTCTTTAGGTGCTGAGGACTACCGAAACAGACAAATTTCCCGTTGACCATGATTACAATTTTCGTGCAAAGTGCATCACATTCTTCCATACTGTAAGCAAAAGTTCATATATATTTCAATATTACAAAAACTTAACTTTATAGCATTTTTATTTACTAGGTTGACGGACTTATTTTCCAAAGCAAAAAGCTTAACCCAAGTTGCAGTGTAATCATTGAAAATGTTTCCTCGAGTTTGATCAGATATTGAATAATTGTTTAACAGGATGAAAAAGGTGAAGACAACAGTGATCAAATTCATATATTCTATATAGGAACAGGACAAGCATGGACCCCTGGAAAAATTAGAGGCGTGTTAGGTGCCATTCAGGAGATGACATCCAACACCCGTCCTTATGATACAAAAGGAGTAATCTCTCGTCACAATCAATAGCCTTACAGTTGGTAAGTTGGTTGGTAGGTTGTACATTGTTTAACGTCCCCCCTCAGGTATTTGTCACTCATATAACACGACATAATACGCCCGTGAAAAGCTAATATAGAGTGTTTTTCTTACACCATGATTTGTAGAACTTGCCTTCAAGTAGTATCAGCAATCATCGGGGTGTGATATACTTTCTCTACATCGAGAAAACAAGACAAGTCATGTACTCTCTATGTAATACTGTCACTTGGCATAAGATGTATGTGTACTAAGTTTCATGATCCTTGCCCAAACGAATCGATCTGCATCCTGTTACTACGACCTTGAACTTTGACCTTAAGAAACAAGAGGCATCCTCCACTTGGCATAAAGTGTATGTGTATAAAGTTTGACAGTCCTATCCCCAATAGTTAGGTTTGTATACTACCTACAAGGTTTTCCTACTAAGTTATACTGTGATCTTGACCTTTGACTTTGAAAAATAATAGGCATCTACCTCTCATCATGGTGATCCAATATACCAAGTTTCAACATCCTGGAGCTTACGGTTCGGTTTGTATTCAGCCTACAAGAGTTACAACTAAGTGATATTGCGACATTGACCTTTGACCTATAACCTTGAAATACAGTAGACATCTGCCTCTTATGATGTTGATCGAATGCACCAAGTTGAAATATCCTGGAGCTTACGTATCGGTTTGTATCATGCCTACAAGGTTTTCCTACTAAGTAATATTACGACCGTGACCTCTGTCTTCTGACCTTGAAAAACAATAGGCATTTTCCTCTCATCATGGTGATAAAATATACCAAAATGCAATATCCTGGATCTTAACAGTTCCGTTTGTATCCTGCCCACGAGGGTTTCCTACCAAGTTTTCCTACTAAGTCATACACTTTACTACGACCTTGACGTTTGACCTTGAAAGACTGAAGGCATCTTCCTCTCATCACAGTGATCAAATGTACCAAGTTGTACAATGCTGGAGCTTATGGTTCGGTCTGTATCCTGCCCACAAGGTCCGCACAGACAGACGGGCGGACGACGCGATACCATAATACGTCCCGTCTTCGATGGGCGTATGAAAAGGTTATCATTACCGGTGAAGGGCTGCACAATTTAGGTCTTTGCTCAGCGCCTACGGCCTTATAGCAGGGAAGTATCTTTATCATGTCACACCTGCTGTGTTTCTGCAGCTTCGTTCGAATTTAGCCGATTTAGTCTCCTCTTACGACTAGCAAGGGGTACTGAGGACCTATTCTAACCCTGATCCCACGGGATTACGATTGGCAAGAAACACATCAGACAACATTTGACATAATGACAGGTTGTATTTGTAAATTGCCATGGAATTAAAAAAAGATATCTAAATGTCTCGAGAATATTGAAACCCTTGGAATATCAAGTTAACTGCCAGTAGCCTACTTCGTTTGGAAATTGATCACACGTGCAACATGCTTTGGATGACCATTTCCAAGAAAAATCAGCAAATTATATTATTTAAATTGATCTCCTTCACAGACATTAATAGAGTAAGATCACCTGTGTGACGTTAATAGATTAATTTCACCTGTGTGACGTTAGGAGAGAGACTAAGATCACCTGCGTGATGTTTAGAGACTAAGATTACCTGTGTGATGTTAAGACAAGAGTCCGTCCACTGGCCCGGATTTTAGACAAGACGTTCCAAACCAGTCTTCTTGCCGCTGGATCCACGCCCGTAGTAGGCTCATCCAACATCAAAAAAGGAGGATCCCCAACAAGTGCGATTGCAGTGCTCAACTTTCTCTTGTTGCCACCACTACACAAAAAGGTACATTACTGTTTGACGTATTATTATATCGAGAGATGCAAAACGATGAAGGAGCTTCTTGCATCTCTAAATATCATGATTTCATTATAATAAGGTATTTGTACACATACAAATATAAGAATGAGACGACAAGAGTGCTCATTTTGAATTCATATAGTACCAAGACTTCCGAAAAGCGGGGCCTATCCCCCTTGAAAGCGTTGTCTATGAAGCCCCATAGTGACCATGAACTTTGAGCTATTGGTCCTACACTCCATGGGTTTCTCCTCTTGATAACAATGCTACATATGAATTTTCAAATCAACCGAGCAACAAATGTGGCCTTTACAATAGCTATGAAATCACGTAGTAATCTTAAAACTTTGACCGTTTGACCTTAATAGCAATAGGTTTTTTCGTTCTTGATAAGAAAGCAACCTGTGAAGAATTAAATCAACCCAGCTAAAATGTGACCTGTAGAATATCTACATGTTCAGTGTTACACACACACTCACACGGATGGTAACAACTTCTTGTATTAAATTACCGTACGAAGGGATAATTGCTGTTACAGATGTACGCTAAAGTATCTTATGTACACCAGTGTGTTATAAAGGTGCAAGTGAAGATTTATATATCTGAATTATAGTGTGACAAATGCCAAAAGAGGCGGAACCCCAGTGACGAATTACTGTGGTATTACATTTAAATTACCTTGCATCTGTAAAATAAAATACGATACCGCAATGCCTCAAAGTACGTGATGAAGCATTCATTAAAATGTGTTTTATATCCTTGCAGACCCACCTGTATGTTCCACACAGTTTGTCAGCGTACTCAGTGAGGGTAACGGCATCCATGAGGACGTTGACAACTCGTCTGATCTCCCTCTCACTGACTCCACGAAGTCTAGCGTATAGGGTCAGAATTTCTCTCCCCGTCAAGGTTTCAATCAACGCATCAAACTGGGGACAATACCCAAGGCACTTGTGAACCTTAGATGGGAAACAAACTGTCGTCAATGTATGTATTTCATTTTTCTCTCTCTCTCTCTCTCTCTCTCTCTCTCTCTCTCTCTCTCTCTCTCTCTCTTTGAATGGACTAGTTTCGAATTTTAGATATACAATTTAACAAGCTCAAATGCTTTATAATGTAATTGTTTCACCATCCTTATCTTTTCTTTCTAAGGAGTTCAATAAATTTTGACAAACCAAGGAGTTGGAGATTCTATAAATTGAATTTTTAGCAGTCTTAAAGGACACATCTCGTGTTTTCAAAGTATACAGAATTATATGCATTTTGTCTTCCTTATGCTTATAGAAATTAATTGTAATAGTTCGTTCGCTTAAGTATTGCGATAATTAGCCACAATACGGACTTAAATCTAAGCCCCGATTTCAAAAAGCCTAGTTAATTAAATAGGTAGTCACGTGGTACAGTGACGTCATATGCGACCTTCGTCGATCAACTTGTTGTAAAAGTAGTGTTAGATATTTTTAAAAACTCGGGTTTTAAGGGCCTAATTCATTTACCATGGATAACATTTATTTCGATGTTGCCAAATTTCCCGAGTCTTATATCTTTTAGCCACCAGTGCATACAAATAGCGACCCAAATGTAGCAAGAAAAGCGAGTATGAAATCTGCATAAATTTGCGAGTAAATAATGTTTACATGGGATCACTGTCTAAACACAATTTGGTAATGCCATTTCTGTAAACAACTGTAATTAGCGTTGTTGCTTTTCTAAAATAAACAGTGCAATAATTATTGAATTTATTTTTGGAGAAGTTAGATAGGCCTAAATTATGATACGATTATGTATCATTGACAACTAGGCCTAGCTACTGTCACGGGTGCATTTCGAAAAAAAAAATAATAATGATCAAACTTATTGTGAAAATCACAATACTTTTAAATTATTTTATTAAAGCAATTTTATTAGGCCTAATCATTATTTTTTGTCAACACGTTGTTACTTACGAAGTGGGAGCGCGGCGTGCTGTTGTTGTAAACACGTACGCGTTCCTTTAAAAAAATGAAAGCATTATAATTCAATTCAAAGTCGGGAAATATTATATTTTATTATTTATAATTGAAAGTTCAATTATCTTTTTTCTTTAAATTTCTTTTTTAAAACTACCAGTTGGTAGACACTGCTAGCAAAGTTCTGCCTATATGTTGTTACAAGGTGAAGGTCAGTTGGTGCGAGTGTGTATTGAATTCGAGTGCAGAACGGAAAGCATATGCCGTAGGCCTATATGTAACAGTGCGTAGCTTCGATAGAACAATTTTCTCGCAGTTTATCTACGTCTTTGTCCAAGAGCTTGATTGAAAAAGTACAGGGACAAATTCTACTGGGAGTTTTTATGGCAAAGTCGTTGTGCCGACAAAAAATATTCACGTCTTGTCCCTCATACCTTCCTTCGAAAATTGAAAAAAACATAGTCCAAATCCTCTCTACTGACAGCAACTACACCCTTAAACGGCACAAAACACCCTAATGCCGTGTTATTTACAAGCTGTTAATGTGAAAATTGTTTGTTTGTCAATTAAATCTAATCTGTTTATGAAATGGCTATCAACTGTTTTCAAATCTTCTCGCTCGAGGTCGCATATGACGTCACAGATAATGGCGCGTAAAATATCGAAGAAAATATGCATATCGCAAGATTTGAATTTCATCGCTTTCAAACTCGAAAACTACGCAAACTGTTTAATTTAAAACACATGTAAAGTAGTTTTAGGCATGAAATGAATTAATTTTGCTGAAAACATTAAAAAGTTTAAAGACATGAGATGTGTCCTTTAAGGTCAAATATTACAAAAACGTAAAATAGTTCATATTCAAAAAGACAATTCAACAGCAAATTATCATCAACTTACATTTGCTGTACACATCATAAGTCTGAAATATATCATATGGAAGCTATTTACCTGCCTTAGCTGACTCTGAACACTAAAGCCATTTATGTAGGCGTTACCGCTGGAAATCATCACATCGCCCGTCAACATTTTGAATGTTGTCGTCTTCCCTGCACCATTTTGACCTAATAGACCAAAACACTCCTGTTCGGATATTCCTACGCTTATGTCCTTAACTGCATCAAAGCGATCAATGATGCCATACGTTTTCTTCATATTTTTTATGATTAATTTGTCAGTATTCATAAGATCATTCATCTGAGTAGAGGTAACTCTCCTTGCCTCTTCGGCTACATCTAAATCCGGTGCAGTGTTGTGGTCAGGGTCCGAATTAACAGTTCCGCTTGCATTACCAAAAAGAGCTGGATACAAAAAACGTTGTATGATTCCGCTATCCAAAAGAAGAACTAAACCCAGGTACACGATAACCTGGATTGACATCATGAGCAGGTATTTACCACAACCTGGGTAATCCCACTCCAAGTAGTTGTTGTCGGGACAAATCGTTGTTGTACCTAACATAAAAACAGACTTACCAATAATGTATTCATACAAATAAATATAATTACTGAGGAAATAGGAATATTACAACATACACTGTACCCGGTTGATATGAAGAAAGTTTAAGGTGAAGATCACGAATACTGATCAATGAAAGGTGAAGCTAACGAACAGTAATCAATCTAATAACTCCTATAAGCATTACAAAACAGGGAGTTGGGCAAACATGGACCCCTGGACACACCAGAGGTGGGTTCAGGTGCCTTGGAGGAGTAAGCATCCCCTGTCGACCGGTCACACCCGCCATGAGCCCTATATCTTGATCAGGTAAATGTAGTCAAAATCAGTGTGTCAAGAACAGCCTAACAATCAGTATGAAACACATCAGACAGCACTTTACCTAATGAAAGGTTGTATTGGCAAACCAGATCGTTATAATGGTCACAGGTTGTATTGAAAAAAAACGACCACAGAATTTACAAAATGCTGACTTTAAACGAAACCCCTGTACCATCAACTGGCTTTTCAGTAGCCTGCATCGATTCAAAAACTGATCACACGCAGAACAAGCTCCAACTATCAAATCAGTTGAGAGACATAAACACTATAATTATACAGGTGATAATGATATATCATTTACTTATATCAGTAAAGATATGAATTAAGTGCAATTATAAGTGTAGTAGGATAGACGGACGCATCAACTTCTAATCACATCCTGGTAACTATGACGAATTGGTAAACGCTACTACGTTATGCTTAGCCTCATGATAGCCTCATAACTAGATTTAAACTGTGCCTAGTGTTTAGCGCAGAATCATTTCGTGCGTCACGAATTAAAATCAAATGTGTAGGGGGAAAAAGCAAGGAACACATGTCTCTTGATCAAAATAAGGCAGTGCTCGTACCATTAAGGTAGTACTCTACATCCCATAATGGCTGACTTCCTTTAAAAACATGGATGAAAAAATCGATATCAGCAATATTGGACTTTTCCTTTTCCATTTAAATACCTAGCCGAGTAGCTCAGTAGGTTAGAATACCGACTGCTGAACTGTGGGTCGCAGGTTCGAGTCCAGCAGGGGTTTTAAATTTTTTTCAGATTACCTTCTACTAAAACCGTATATTTTGACAAAATAAAGTAAATTTGAAAATTTTCAATTTCAAAATATTATTGTACATATCCTCAACTTTCCATCTACATCAAATTTCTCTGGTGTAGCGTACCTCCTTAAGTGCCTTATCTTTTGAATTGAATTGAATTCGTATCTTGCAACTGAAAGCCTTATTTCTAATAGCTATCCAGCGTGCACCAGTCGCAGTAGTTCAGTGGTACAATGTTCCTTCATAACCCGGAGGTCGTGAGTTCGAGTCCCGCTTGATCATAGCCGTGTCAAATATAAGATGGGAATATAGGTATTGATTGCTTCTTCGCTAAACTCTCGCATTTAAAAGTGAGAATTACCGGGTTTTGGATATTACTTTAAAAACAAAGGCCACATGTCATGGTAGGCGTTGACATATGAAAGAACGTTAATTACAACGCCCATAAGTGTTAAATATAGGTCTAAATTTGTGATACTTCAACAACTAATGACATCTCAATGCGAGTGAAAAATTATGGACGTGGTGTTAAATTGAACGAACAAAATCTAGTGTATATATACATTGCAATATCAAATGATATACATGTATATGAAATATGTAATCTGTAATAACATAAATCATAAGTAGTACAAAATAATATATATATAATTACCTAACAGTTCTGTCAATGAAGTTTGTGTTTGACATTGTACTCGCATTGCATATCGGGCATAGATGTTCGTAAACATCTTTCCTAAACAGTAATGCGGGAGAAAGACCATAAACACGCTATCCATGTCCTCGGCGGTGCTTTTCGTCTGTTTTATTGGATACAGGAATGTGACCATAAGCAAGGTAAATAATCCTACAATTCAGAAAAAATAGATTTACTGCTGGCATGGAGTTTCCTTTCCAGTAAGAATATTGATACAAGCGGAGATGACATCAGTTCCGGTGAGAATATTACATGCAAGCCGAGACGATATCAGTTCCGGTGAGAATATTACATGCAAGCCGAGACGATATCAGTTCCGGTGAGAATATTACATGCAAGCTGAGATGATGTCAGTTCAAAGAGTAATTAATGTAGCAGACCTTTCACGTTACAATGACTGCTATTACATATTATGATGATGATATATACAAGAAAAAGGGAAGACGAAAACTCTACCGTAATCTTCTACAGAATTGACGTACTGACCTATAAGACTGTCTAACGAATATAATATCTTCGAAGTTGACAGATGAAGCAACAAGAAAACATTTTCCAAAACAAACACAACAGTCACTCCTCATCACTATGGAGCGGTATGAAGGTGTATTTAACTCCCACTACATAATATCTTTCCTATTTACAAAGTTATAATTCTAATACTTATGTACATAGAAAGCTGCAAAGCATTTTTTGCCCTCACAGTCACCTTAACCATATATTTACAAATCTTGGTCGCATGCAAGTCGTTTTCCATTTGTGACAAGCAGTTGTGAATATGATTGCTATTCCTATAAATGGCTTTATGTGAAGTGCTTGTTAAATAACATGCATAATTAAATCACCTACACACGTGTATCATTCTTTGCATCTATTATACAATATCTACTCACCAGCCACTGTGTTGATAATAATCATTGCTACTGTACCGCCTGCAGGTGATCGGAAGATGAATTGCAAGAGATACATCCACGATATTGACGCCAGACCAAACAGACACAGACTTAGAAACACAAGCCCTAGTCTCTTGTCCTCCGTGTATGCCTTGATTTGGAAGCCAGCAAAACAAATAAGAATGAGGAAAATTGGAATCAGGTAATGGATAAAATCCCATGTCAGATTGGCCAACCAGAATACCCTGGAGCTCACGCCGCTCACTTTTTGTAAGTGTTTGGCCCCCGAGGACTTCTCACGGATGTGGAACACACTGAAAGACGCCACTAAGCATGAAAGTCCAAACAAAATACAAAGGGCGAGACTAAGTCCTTTAAATGTTGCAAAACCTGAACTGCGAGAAAAACTTCTTAATTCTTCACTTGGTGGAAGTGGCTTATTTATTGTATTAATGCTTTTAGACTGTCCACAGTGAAGTTTGAGAAGGAAATTCATCGTGTACGACAGACTGATTCCAAGAGAGTGAATCACTTCACCGTTATAGTAACTGATAATTTGATTGTCTTCAAAACCAAACCCAATGACGAATTTCGAATTGAAGGTTCTTTGCCCAATCTGTTTATTACGATCTAGCCAAAATCTATCAATATCAAAATCAGAAGTCTTCTCATATTCAGAAACTTGATAGGCATTTTTTATGAACCAATTAGCAAACTCCCGGGTTGTGTTTTTCGCCAATGTCGTTGGATTCGGTCCTGGGGTGACTGTAGTAATGGAATTTGGAAAAGGGTGTAAATCTAGCTGGAGTGGAGGATCGGTATGGTCCGAAATCTCTGTTAATGACCTGTCAGCCAAAAGGCCAAAAATCGCCAGTAAAACAGGAACCGCCAGTTGAAAAAATATCATCACGCGACTCCGCCACGTATGCAATGCTTTTTTCAGTAACAGCCCTCGGTACTGTTGGAATACAGCTGCTATTCCACTGTTCTTTACAAACCCCTCGTTGAAATCTGAGAAAATAATAAAGATATATTGTATAATTGCATGCAAGGTGAAGACAACGAACAGTGATCTTCGTAAATTTACCCTTACAAAATTGATATAAATAACTGGAGCTGAAAATGAAATGTAAAGATGAATGATGAGGATAGTGGTTCATTGTTTAATGTCCTATCCGAGAATTGTTCACTGGTGTATATACGTCAACAGCTTTAAGTGGGGCACCTGACGAAGATTCAATTCATTTATTTAAGGCATAACAGATAAATCCAAACAAAATTAATAATAACTGGATAGACTCTATACTTACTATAAATAACTTTGTGATACGTCCCGGACAAATATCTTTAATCCAGTGTTATTTTGCAAAATTAAAACAACTGAACTATACGTACCTTCAAAAACGTCTCAATAGTCAATATAAGTGAAAAATTAGCGACAGGACATAAAACAAACAAGCAACTCCATACCTATGTCAAGATTTGTTTCATCTGAATTTTCCTGAAAGGATGCTCCGTCTGTCATGTGAAGTTGCACGTGGTGATGATCTCTTATGCCATTGTCATAAGCCTCGTTGTCACTCCCTTTATCTTCTTTCACCCTGGGGATATCGATGAGACAAAAGTTTAAATACATTGATACAAGACACAAATGTAGAATTCATGGAACAGAGTATCCATTCTATGGAATTGAATTGTTTCATTTAGAATGTAAAACTTATACGGTACCAATTTTGATGCACCAGATGAGCAGCGTGAAGCGTTGAATGTTTTTTTTTTATGATACTTGTGTTATTTTTTCATTGTTATGGTACAACTAGTCATCTTAATGCGAGTTAATGCGCTTGGATATGATCATGTTATCTTAAATTATCAATCACCTTAAGAAAACTTCTTCCATGGTTGTTGCCGACATTCCGAAGCTACTGATTCCAAGTTTTGGGCCCTTTTCTTCTAACTCTGTAAACAGGCCTTCGAATTTGGATGTTCCTTCCGTAGGAAGTAGAAACGATAATTCCGCCCCGACCTCAGTATCTAGAGAAGCTGCAGGAATGTGGATTTGAATTATTTCCAGTAATTTGGAAACATCACACCGAGGTTCCTTCACCATCACCAAGTGATACCCAGTGCCTTTAATTTAATGATAACAATTTGAAAAGAAATGATTTTGGCAAATATTTACTGAATGAGGAAGGTTAACATGACTGAATATGTTTATTACCACTTCGATGCTAAAATGATAACATTATCGTCCCTTTTAGTGACAAATTCAGAATGACGTTGTGCATGTGGGTGGTTTAAAAAATAATGAGGCACAAACTGAAATTTTTTGTCATTTTTCAAGCAAGTTGAAAGCATTTTTCTTTGATAATTATAGGTTGTACATGTGTATATACATTGAAGTTCATAAATCCAAAAGGGCATTATAATCAATAAAGAACTGAAAAAGTTGCAGACTTTACATCATCAGGTTTTCACAAAATTTTCTAAAAATGCTAGAGTATACATGTAAGCACATTGCATAGAATATTTAAAAACAAATTCAAAACAAGAATTTTACTTTGCAAATGGTGTAAGAAACAATAATCAATAATTTCAGACAGTAATTTTGAATCAAGTACGTTTTTTTTCAAAATATTTGATTTTTGGGGTAATTTTCCCCTTATTTTTTATGAGGATGGCTCAAAATGTTTTTATATTTGTAAGAAACATTAACAAAAATGAAAATAAATTACTTTCCATGGTGGAGTAACACCTTTGACACAATAATTTTCTTATTCAAATATCAGTCTGAAGGACAAGAAGACACTTTTCTAAAACCTCCTGTTTTCACTCACTTTGTTGCACTCCTGACAATAACTACATACATCAATTATATAAAGAAAATATATAAAATATCAGGAGAAAATAATCAGAGCAAATAAAATTTTCATCAATTGTCGATCAAAATTGTGAAATATTGTCAAAATACTCTATTAAAGCTTCATTCTACTTTGTTCAAATAAAGTTGTTTAAGTAGATAAAAATATTAGTTTAGATATATTAGAATGCATATTTTATTAATATCAGACATACTAAAAACAACTATCTATAATTTCAGATATACAATTTGTATATTCCTACCAATTCTGTTTTTATGCATGCATAAACCCTTATCCTCATTTGACCTACTTTTTTTGCACTCGTTTACAACAGTGAAAAGGACATAAATGAAATTTTGGGAAATAAAATGAAGTTTTTAGAGAAAATTATCTGAGCAGATGAAGTTTTTATCAATTTTAGTGAGGAAATTTTTGTTTTTCGATCAAAATTTACAAAAAATTATCAAAATACTCAATGCTTTCTTAAATTTTCTTTTTTTTCCAATTAAAGTTGTATTAGTAGATAATAAAATCCTTTTTCTTGCATTAAAATGCATTGTTTTAATGTCAGACATACTGAATACAAGTATCTATAACTTCAGACATATATATTTCAATCAGTTGTTTTTATGCATGCATAGATACATACCCTCATTTCATCTACTTTTGTTGCACTCCTGACACAATTTACATACAGCAATTATAGGAAATTTTGTTACTAGCACTAAAATTTTCATATCGAAGAAAATTTCTATTTTAGACACAAATTTCATATTCTTTTAAAATAGAAATTTAAGAATCATTAAAATATCTCTAATATAATTCTTAAATTGTGGATGAAAAAGTGTAGTCAAAGTAGAGAATAAATGACTTTAATACATATGAGAAATAATTTTTGGTCAATGATAAACATTCTTAAAGAAAACATATAAAATTTTGACATAGTTAGACCTGAAAAAAATTCTAGTTAATTATCATTGTAGTTGTTATATTGTGTCAGGAGTGCAACACATTAATAGGCTTATAAAATTGACTGGAATATAATTCATGGTGATTGGCATTCAAAATTATTTTCAAGAATTCATTCACTAATGCATATTGCATCTTTCAGAAATGAAAGACAACAGGTGAATGAGAAAAGACAAGAAATTTCTAGCAATGTTTGTGGAATAAACATTTCTTTGTCATAAACTGTTGGAAAAACATATCAAAAATAACCTCACAAAGTGTTGGGTTTTTTTTTTACTTAAACACATCTGCTAATGCTTTATAAGTCATACACCAATAATTAGAAACATGCAAAATTAATATTTAAAGATTAATATCTAAACTATTGAGATCTATTAAAAATTGTAGCACTCCTGACATAGAAAAGATAGCCCTGTGGGAAAAATAGAATTTTTTCTGTCATTCTTTTTTCAAAAATCATATCTTTTATACTGCCTCTTCTAAAAAATAAAGAAAAAGATTATATTGGTATACAGTACAACTCTGATATAGCGAATCTCTGCGGACACTCTGTAAAAGTTCGCTATAAGCGTAATTCGCTATACGTTTATAGCGAATTCATAATTAAAATATAACAAATTCGTTATAAAACTGATTTGTTCTACATGTATGTCAGTTGCATAAGAAAGCAGCAATCGATATACTTGAGTTTGTATTGTCTCTAAGAGAAATTAAGCCTATGTATTTCCGAGAAGAAATATTTTTGTACAAGATATATACACACTGATTTATATATGATAATTTATCTTTAGAGATTGTTAAGTCACGCAAGAACATGTCGAAAGAAAAATATCAACACAATTATGTGCAATTCATACAAACAGTCTATCGCAGCTGTCATTTACTTGTTGCTTTACACAAATAAACGAGTGTAAGATATAATAAATGCAATCAAACTTCAAATTGAATTAACGAGAATAGTCAATAATACCGACAATATATTTGCTAAATGTATGTGTAAGTATTGTCTTTTGAAAAAATACAAAAAGAAATTTCGTAAGAAGCGATTGTTAAAATTCACGAATTTAAAATGGGGAAAAAAGTCGTTATAAAAGGTTATTTTTACGTTCATTTTTAATTCAAGGGGAATATGAATTTACTTCGTTATATCCGTAAATTCGCTATATCAATGTTCGTTATGAACGCAGATTTTTATATAGAATATATAAAGAATTTGCCGGGGAAATCAATTTCACTTCGCTATAGCCGTAACTTCGTTATATCCGTGTTCGCTATATTAGAGTTTTACTGTAGTTAGTTTTGACTGATGTCTGTCAAAAGTGAAATGTTGCACTCCTGACCATGCGGGGTATACTCATTAAATCAACTCCCACAAGTTTACATGGACACCAGCAGTTACTTATTTCTTTTTTTTAACAGAAGAGATATTGTTTTAAAAGTTTTGATGTCTTTTGTAGTTAAATTGACATTAACTAATTCAAAAGACACTTTTTACACAAATTGGTTATTCTTTGTGTTGCACTCCTGACATGGTACTACATTTTTTTGAGCTGATATTAAAGTCATATCTGAAGCTTTAAGCGTTTCATCATTTTTGGAATTTAAAAGTATATAGATTGAAGATTTTTAAACAATAGTTTTCTTTTCTTAAAAATCTTTTTGTTTTGATACACAGAAGTTTGAAAAAAGCATTTTTTTCTTATGTCACAAAAAAGTGTTGCACTCCTTACATTTTTAGCAACATTTTGGGACACCTATTCATTGTTTTTTTTTTAGATATCTTTTAGAGTTTTGGAACACAGATACACAGTATCATGACACAAGATATAGTATCCCTAAAATCACCCAGACTATTTGCAAAACGTGCCAAATTGGTTAAATATGCTTTGCCTCATTTTTAACAACCATGTACATGTAGCTAATGACTATATGGATATTGCAAAAACGATATTCAATTAAAGATTATCAAATTGTTTAGGATATACCATATAGCTTTTTAAGAAACATGGATGACCCGCAGCATTTCACCACTCCATCTGCCATGATAGCAATACGATCACCAAGAACATCAGCTTCATCCATGAAATGAGTCGACAACACGATAGTTCGACCATCTTTAAACCTCTGAAGAATATCCCATAATTGGCGCCTAGCCCCTGGATCCATGCCTGATGTGGGTTCATCCAGCACAATTACCTGAATTATTTGATTTGTTCTATAGTTCTAGATTACATAAAAATACATGTACAGACATTCAAAACAGAGTGATTCTGCAAAACTGAAGCTATTGAAAAGTAAGAATACGTATCCATTTAAAATCGTTCTAAAACATTATAGAAGTAATTCTATGATTATATAATTTACCATCAAGCATTCAATATTCTTTATTACCATTCACACATAAATATTCCATGCAAATCGTGACAACAAATATATAATTATCAAATAAATGTACTTGTAATTGGTAAAAAATGAATAGAAAATATTGTTGATTCATGTCTACATTGACATATACAATAAAGTAGGGAATATATTTAAGTATATCGTGTTTATGAAATGAATGTATTAAACATTTTATAATTGTACCTGTAAATACCTGACGAGTAAAAGAGAGAAAGCAAAATGAAGACTTATCAACAAAACATAATGGACTACATATGATTGACATTTGAATGTGGCTTTACTATGATATACAAGAGTCAAGTATCAGTTGTTTAACATATGAATAGCTGTGCAGATATACATGTAAATATGTTTACACATACATTTACACATGTAAACATAGACACAGTCCATTCTCTAACATCTTTCAAATTCATTTGTATTTACTTTTGGTGTCGTATATCGAATATTTACAAAACAGACCTCTTTTTCTCCCAGGATTGCATTAGTTGACTAAGGTGTCTTTGCCTCACGCTTATGATTCTGTCTGCACTTTATCTGAGAACTCGCTTTTCTCCTGTGCACCGATTTACTCGGTGTGTATGTAAAGTATTACAGATGTCCAATACGGACGGATTCCAGGTTGTGCCCAACATGTTATACTGTTTCAGGCTTTCATGTACATGTAACAACTTACACATTTTCTTAATTTCTCCGGCTGCTACGTCGACCAATCCTCTTTTAGGATTTTTCTAACCGTGTCATTCTGCATTTTCTTCATCATCAGGATATATAAAAATCTTGGGAACTTCTCTTCACAAACTTCATTGTGGTGTAATATGCATTCTGTCTCTCTCTCTCTCTGACATACCTTTGAGTCTCCAATAATGGCTATGGCAACCGACAATTTCCGTTTTTGACCGCCTGATAAGGTTCGTGCCAGATCATTTTGCTTTCCCTCGAGTTTGAAGAGGCTAAGCGTATCTCTGATATCTTCATTTATCTTTCTTGCATCACTTGTCTTAAGCTTGGGTTAAGAAATAAGAAAACATTACATAATTTCGTTTCATGTCAATATCTAATAATGAAGTAGGCAAAGAGCTGAGAGCTGAAATAGGCTGTGACTGTTGCCCAATCACATTCACTTATTCGTGAATAAAATATTGTTTAAATCAATTCAAAATGATAAAGTAGCACGTAATGGTTTTCATATCGAATGTTACCTTGTAATAAAATTCTAACTGCTCTTTTACAGTCAGATTGTCAAATAAAATATCATGTTGTGGACACATGCCTAGACTTCCACGAACACTTCTGATGTCATCATCTATGTCGTACCCGTTAACTCGAGCAGAACCGGAAGTTGATGGAATAAATCCTAGCCAAAAACAAAGAGAAGGCGAAAGTATTATAATATACATGTATGTACAAAGTGTATCATTTTCTAAAACATACATGTAATTATCAATGCTCAGTACTAAGCCTTACCAGTCAACATAGACATGGTTGTGGTTTTCCCAGCGCCATTGTGTCCCAACAATGCAGTTATCTGCCCTTGAAAAATGTTTAGAGATGTGTCGGCCACGGCAACAGTTTCTTTCATTCCTGACTTAAATACCTATAGATCAAGTGAAATTGACATTTTACTGAAATATATCATTATCCAAACAGTACAACTCAAAAACGAATCGTTATATCACCCCACATGCTTGTATGAAATCGTCACGGTATTTTGTGGACCGTAATTAGTTCAGCTTGCATTAAAAAAAATTCTGCTTTTTTTTTAAATAATCATGTTGTAAGATCAAATTAGAGTATCTTAATGCTATTATTTGCTTTGGATGATATTTAAAGTGATACCACATCAGCAACGTTTTTTAACGAGGATTTAATTTTGGCATTACTAGTGAGGGCGTTGAGATCGCTACATGTAAATTTGAATATCGCCAACAATAGCGTAAGTAATAGTTATCATTCTTGGAATTATAAAGTCGTCGTTAAATATACATGCATATACCCATTTTCATGGAAAAATCGCTAAATGTGTGTCTCGCTAAACATTCTACTTAGTCTATATCATTATCGGCTTCCTTAGATCAACCTCAATAAAAATCTACAATTGTATAGATCACCACTATCATATGAATGGATTGATGAAAGATTAGTGAAGATGATAACGGATTAGTGAAGAAGATATCTGCGATGTATCTAACATAACCTTCAGGGGCTTTATATGTAAACATATGCAGGATAACAACATGTTCTGAGTGGGTAGACTTACAATTTTAATTTTAATGTAGATATTCGTTACAAAGATGCACCAAGATCGTGACATAAAGTTCACGGTGTCGATAGAATAGTGATTTTTTTCAGCGTAACGGAAGGTTACTTTCTACAGACAAATAGAATCCGTGAATGGAGATTAAGTTAGGTCTATCCTACAAAGAAGACAACACAGTCGTCTCAATCATCAATTTCTTTAATATCACGTTGGTGTAGAAACCTAACGTAGCATTAAGATGATTAGAAATGTAAACTGTGTGTCATCTTCTATCCAATTTTCAGAAGAACAAACAAACAGATCAACAACAACAAATAAACAAACATATCAACAAAATAACAAACAGATCAACAAAATGATAAATTTCAAATTTTCAAATCAAAGAATAGACAAAATTTAATTCGTGAGCTTAAATGCAATACCATGCAAATATTGGCATTTTGCCAGTAATTCTAAACACATTTCTTGATCCAAATGCAAAATACTGTCTAAACATATCTACTGTCTTATCCGTCGAATACTCATCACCACTATCATTATCAGTCTAACATACTCTGTTTCTTTATTCCGTAAAATTACTTGACTTATTTCAAAGGCGTCTTCGGTTGAAATGACTTTACCTTTCGTAAATGACTCATACTAATTCCGATATCCAGTCCAGATGGCTCATCTTCAAAATACTTTGGGTTGTGTTTTACTTCCTGGTCTGTAGCCTTACTTATTTGTTTCCCGCCACACCAGTAAGTTTTCTGTTCACAAAAACATTCTTAATAATTGTGTGTTATTCGTATACCGGTAGGATCGAAATGCATGCAAGATGTGTCGAATATCTAGTGACTATTTGGAGTAATCAGAAACAAAACACATGAATCAATCAAACAAGAACACTCAGATTTTTCTTGAGAAGATTTGTAAATGATTATCTCCTCTTTGATGGGGACAAACTTTTATTCAAACAAACTTGAATCCTAACATGGCATATAATGGCTCGTTTAAGTAGCTCGTATGAAGCATGAATTCATCATCCAAAAAGTAACACTAGCTCTAAATTATTTTAAATGTGTTTTTTGTATTTTTTTTTTTTTTTCGAAATAAGAAAGGTGTTTTGTTTGCACAAAAGAAATTCTAGAGTTTAAATTGTGCTATGACTTGGTGCAGGATTTGAATATTTAATGAAAAATGACTTAAAGACTCGGACGTTCTCATTATTTAGAAAACAAAAAAATTATAAAATTTGAAAACGTTATTTGCTTATTTTTTTTTAAATCTACAGATAAAATCTTCACAAAATATGTCAATTAGAAAATAATATATTATTCAAATACATTTCAAAAAGAAATTGAAATGAAATGACTAAATTTCAGTTATATCGCTATATTTTAGATTTGAATCAAATGAGAGAGAAAACCATCGATCCCGATCACAATTACTGAAATAATCGTATTGTTGCTAACTGTATGCATTTTTCATCAAGAAATTAATTTCCGTTATAAATTAAAGCTGTATGACCCGATGTTCATGTATTATTTTTGTACATAATTACTTTAAAGCAGATTCATTACTTTATAAAGTTATTAACTTTCCCTTAATTACATGCTTGAAAACAACTGCATGTAAAAGAAAACAGTGCGAATATTATTTAGAAAGTAAATATGGTGGCTACATATATAAATCATCCTAGAATAGACGTCTATAAATAGACCCACGCGCGTCAGGGAAATCCCAACATGATGTATTAACTCATACGCAACTGTCTAGTTTAAAGGCTGAAAGAGCTTAAAACAACGAATTACTAAGAGGTATTTGATATTTTTATTTCTATTAAACTTATGGTACGGTACTGTTATAACAAAATACACAGATTTACACAGATAAGACCACCGATGATCTGAAAGTTTGAACTGGTCACGTGACTGTCACTTGAAATGGCAGAGTGACGCGGTTATTTGTAAACATCGATTTAAAATCAAATTATTTGGGTTAAAACAGGTGAAATAATTTATGATAGGTCGTACAGTCTCATAACTACATACGTGCAATGATTTAATAGCGTGGTTTTTTTTTTTTCGAGATGGAAAAAATATTGTAATTCGGACCATACAGCTTTAATATAATTTGTAAATCAATCTATATCAAGGGAACGTAATTTTCTGATTACAATGTTCTATATGACTACCTTTTTTATAATTCAGATCTGGCTTAGTTCAAATTTAAAGAATGGCAATATATCTGAATTTTGACCATTTTCTTTCCATTTATTTTTGAAATGCATGTACATATTTCCGATATATCTTATTTTCTAATTGGCATGTTTTTCTTTTAGATTCCATCCGCTAATTTTAGAAATATTAACAACCTTTCCAATTTTCATAAAAAAAAAATATGTTTCTATTAAAAACATTACAACATCTATCTCTGAGTCGATCAATCTAATTAAGATTAGATGTTAGATCCGCCCACATACTCGCTACACAAGTAGCGAGTATGTGAGCGGATCTAACATCTAATTTTAATTAGATTGAGAGTCGATTAGACATATTTAATTAGGTACATGTATTCGTATTTATGCATCAAATCACATAGAACTTTGGACTCTAGAATGTCTAATTTACAAATAAAAAGACTTTATCATTTTGTGAAAAAATCATAAAAACAATAAGCTTACATCACTCTTTCGAAGGTGAAATCATACTTCATAAGAGGTCATTTAATGAGCCATTCAATGGAAGTTTGGTGTAATAATATACCTTCACCCAAGGCTGATTTGTATCACGTTTGAATGAAATTGGTCATGTGATTCTGGAGAAGAATAGTGTTTCATATATATTCCTACGTAAATATTTGACTTCCTAGTATAGCCTCATTTATCCCTGGGAACCAGGATATGAAGGAATTTGAATTTACACTATGTCAGCAAGCTTTCATGTAAATTTCCACTTTCCTAGTCCAGTGGATCTTGAGATGTTAGGTAAATAGCTATGACCTACTTTTGCCTGTTCTTGATCATCTCCATTTGAAGTGGATATGACCCTTCATTTGTAAAAACTTAAATCCGCTTTGCCTCAGGATACTTTGCACCAAATTTGATTGAAATTGCTCAAGTGGTTTTGGACAAGAAAATTTTTCTTATCTATCCCATGTAAAAATTGCATCCCCTATTGTAGCCTCATCCACCCCCCCCCCCCCCCCCCCCCCCACCCCCACCCACCCCCTAGATATTGTGATGAGAATAAAGATTCTACACAATGTCAGAAAGTTTTAACTTTTCTAATCAAGTGGTTTTATATAAGAAGATTCTTAAATGACCCCCATCCTATTTTGCCTTTCCTTGATTAACCCCCCTTTGAAGGGGTATGATCCAAATGAGCTTGAATCCGCTCTACCCAAGGATGATTTGTGCCAAGTTTGATTGAAATTGGCCGCAGTCGTTCTGGAGAGGATAATAATGTGAAAAGGAAGGCAACAACGGCAACAGACGTCGGAAAAATTTCAATGAGAAAAGGTCACTTGAGGTTTTAGCTAAGGTGAGGTAAAATATCTGCACGTATTACGACAAATATATTGCATAATAGATTTAATAAAGATAAAACAGAATATAATGAAAAACATGTATGGATCAGTACTTTAAAAAAAGTTTTTATGAACGTATTTTTAGATTAATAAGAAACATGAACATTTCTATGCCATGTGTCATAGAATCACACACACAGTGTAAACATAAAATAAATATATTGTAACAGTATCAAACCGTGAAAGGAAAATAAAATGGTTGAGGAACTCCAAATTCTCCCGGTCTAACGCCGTCTATGTACCACGTGATCAAGAAGTAGATGGCGCTATCCACCCATAGCATCAAAATGGCGTCACCAAACGAAAAGGTTCCATCAACAGTGGGCGGTTTGGTGAAACTGCTCCACTTTACACCGATTCCTGTTGGTTATTTTCATTTTTAGCATACGAACTTTCATTCTAAATTGTTAGCCAGTCCTTCATTTTCACGTTGAAGTTTAACAATCACGTATTTGGAAGCTCAAGAAAAATATACTAATTAATTTCAAATTCTTTAGCGTTTACATGTTCCATTCTGCTATGTGAAAATTTCTAATGATTAAATTACCTCTCTTTTCGTATTCAGATGCTGACGTAAATCCAAAGGCCATCGCCATGTTGTTTATCAGGCATATTGCCATCTTCTGAGTTCTAGTCATATCTTCGAACTTCGAATCAATTGCAAAGTTGGGAATGATAGTAACGAAAAATATAAAACCGCAAAAATATGAGGCTGTACTTGCTGAAAAAATAATATTGCAGGTTTTTTAATCATCTAAAATTGAAAAGAACAACATAATTATTAAAAACCAAAAAGTCATTCCGACTGTGCCTACTTTACATAGAGACAATAAGACATTAAGCTATCGTGAAAACGGATTTACTGTAAACATGGAATAAACAATCGATCTCGGGGTTATAACACCACACATTTTGATGAGTGCATGGTGTATGGCGCTAAGGACCGTTGCAGTGAGCTTTCCTTATCATGCCACCGCCTACCACGACAAGGAACCTTCGTTTATAAGGTCATATTTTTTTAAAAATCGTGATTTTCATTTCTAATGTCATGTCATGCTCTTAGCGAAAAAAACCATCACTGACTATGTTAAATGGCTTACGTTTGACGCAGCGCCGGGATTAAGACGATTGCGCCTGAACTTATAGGTCATAGACTACAACAACTGCCTAGATATGACGCACTAAATTGCTCAATTCATCGTGATTAAATTTAATTTACCATTCATTTACCAAACACTTTATAGTTGCGTTGCTTTATTGTCGATTGATTGATTCTTTTTATTGTTTAACGTCCCTTTCAAAAATGTTTCACTCATAAGGCGAGGTCACCATAGCTGTTGAAGGGCTACAAAATCTAAACCTGCGTTCGGTGCTTGAGCAGCGAGGGATCTTTATCGTACCACACCTAATGTGATGTGGGGCCTTGATTTCTGAGGTCTCGTCCACAGGACCGTTTCATTTAATTGCATCTTACAACAAGCAATGGGCACTTAAGATCTATTCTAACCCGATATATGTCTAAGTGTTTATATGTTGATGACTCTATACACCAATGTGCCTTTGTGTCGATGTTTTCGTGTACTTTGTTAATGAACAATATTTTGAATTCATATTTTACATTTAAAGTCTATGCATTGATTTTCGTTGTAGTTTAGGAAAATTTCTCTAGAATCGATTATATACTTTCACATAATGAGCATTGCGGTCATCTTTTCCAAGAAAGGGCACTTAATTGTGTTAAAACGTAATATGTGAAATGTAGTGTGTACAAATCTGACTATTTTATGTCATTTAGATCGATTTATTTCTAACAGAAATGTTACACACGGGTTAGTCTTCTTTCCGTTCAAACTATTGTTCTCCTCCATCACAAAAGAATCCCTCGTGAAAATGTTGCACACGTTAAATCACATCTCGATGTCTGCGTCTGATAATTCACAACAAGTCGCCACGCGTCAAGTTTGATTTGGTGTTCCGCGTCTGAAGACGAAATTCATGTTGCTTAGTAATGATTATCATGAACAACGTGGGCTTAAATGTATTTTGATGTCATTGATTTCAGAGGATGGTAAGAATTCAGAACAGACTCACTCAGTGTATTACGTATATATACAATATGCAAGTTAGTTAAGTACACCTGAATATAAAAGTTTGTCTCAGTAAATATTAATAATGAGACGATGTATTGTCGCTTTTACTTCCAAATTGACGTTAATGCCACTAAGTATCGCAAGCCTTTCATTGATTTTTATTCATCATTATTTTTTCGAAACTTTTTTTAGAGTACCTATCGCCCAAAAACTGCTTTTGTGTCATGTCATCATAGGTAGTGATTGCTCCTTTCCCAAACCCTTGGCATTTAGAAGTGAGAGTCACGGGTCTTTCGGATACGACTTAACAAAGGAGGCCCAATGTCGCGGCAAGCGTTAAACGTTAACGAACCCTCTCTGCTACGGCCGTAAGAGCTAAGCATGGGTCTAAATCTACGGTACTTCACCTACTACTGGTGACGTCTCAATAGGAGTGAAAAAATCCCGATGGGATGTAAAATAAACAAGCAACAATCGTTCAAAAACAAATAAGGTACAACCTTACCTTTGTTGAAAAAACTGCTGAACAGAAAACAATACGCCACTACAGACACTGCGTAAGACAGGTAGAAAACGAAAAGCAAAGTGGAATCAGAAAACTCAAACAGCTTATTGGATCCAGCTTGAAATATAAGAACGACGATGGCGAACGTCACGGCAAGGTATATAAATCCCTTGAAAAACCAGGAGAACCAGTAAACGAAGGAACTCATTCCCATCATTCTCAGCGTTTCCTGTAACGAAATATTCATCATTCTCAGCTTTCCTATAATGAACATTATGTGTTTATAATTTAATTCTTATTGTATTCCTTGTCTCTGATTGGTCAAATTCCAATTGAGGAACGCAAGTTATTTTTGTATAAATTCAACTTTCGGCAGCTCCCTGCTACAGAGTTGCGCATGCGCATTGTAACTTTTTCTTTCGCTTTGAATCCTGAACGGTAAACAAATTCAGTCATGATTGCGCTAGCTATTTTCTGTGTGGTATGTTCCTTTTTAATCATTTGTTAAATTAATATGGTGACGGTGCTACCGTTTGAGTGAGCGCAGCTTCATGTATGTACAGATTAAATTTTGTAATGTTCATGCTTTGATCAGGTTCAATTTAAACCCCGAGCACTGGAAGTTAATGTAAATATATAGTATGTGCATGTATAAAAATATATCCACATTTGGTATGGACCCCCCCCCCCCTCCTTTTTTATACATGCACATACTATATATTTACATTAACTTCAAGTGCCCGTGATTTAAACAATATATCTATTGTAATGTTCATGCTTTGATCAGGTTCAATTTAAACAATATCTATTTGCCAAATAATCACATATATGGCAAGGAATAAGGACTCTGTTTTTAAGTGCTTCTTTTGTACCCAAGGTTACATGCTCTATATTCCTTTATACAAAAGTTACAGAAAGGGTACAACACAAATCATGGAAATAGAAAGTAAGAATTACATGAGGTGGCTCTACATAACCTAGGGTACAATGGGTACAGAAGTTAAAATGGTCTGTTGGATGCAGCTGATTGGTCAAGAATGTAACATGTCCACGCCTCCGATTACCTGTAGCTATTGCTACCTGTGATTATGACCTCCTATCTGAACAATCAATTACAATTGATTCTATCTATTATTTGTGTACCGCATCTTTCATATCTATAACTGGATTTAATTCCATGATGGGTCAGTTCAATCATTATATCATCTAAGATTTTGGTGATGAAGAAATAATGTTAAATCAGGTTTATTTTATTTATGATTAAAAAGTAATATAAAAGAAATATGGATTTATAAACATGATAAATGCTTTATTTTGGTGTAATCATAGTCAAATAATTGAAAGATATAATGACCAATTTGAAAATTAAAACAAATTAAATATATAGAAAGAAATATTATAAAACATTCATAAATGTTAATTGGGTTCAGGACTTAATTGTGCTCATGCAGAAGTATATGAGTGAATAATATTTTAAATATATGCATTGTATTGTAAAAAAAAAAATTGTGAATGGGGTTGCTTCAAAATGAATATTCATATTATAATATAGTATTTTCTATATATAAGCTATCTTTAGCACTGTACTTTGACAAACTTAGATTTATCTTTCCAAACATGTCATCATGCATATATAATATATCAATTGTCTTAGTTTAGCTTATATCACTTTGGCTAGCAATGATTTGGATGCTCACATTTGAATAATGAAAAAGAGTTCAGCTTATAAGTACCTTTATTTCAAATGCAATACTTATTTAAGGTGCAATCATACAATCATGCAGTCATCAGACACTTTGCACTGCAAATTATCTTATAAAAAGTCATTTACATTTTTCTTTGATAATATAAATTGGCACGTGATGTATAATTGCTTTTATTGATAAAGTACTACTTTGCAGTGACACAGATTAAAAATTTAATTATAACCATTATTCAGATCAATAGTTATAATTATCATTCAGTGCTCTGTAAATAGCTGTACAAGATAGGGGTGTGTCTAGTGCAAGCTTATTTAGGGTTCTTCTTTCACATCTTTTCTACTTCAAAGAGCACACCTGTGGTATAAGGAATGTAGGAAAAAAGTCACCGATAAGAGAAAACATTTTGTAAATGTCAATGTTTTTAATTTAAATCGCTTCCACAAGGAACCTCCTATCAGAAATATGCCTTGACCCAGTATGAAGGTCATTTTTGACAAGGTCACAGGGTACTACATGTAAGTAACGTATTAA
Source organism: Ostrea edulis (assembly GCF_947568905.1). Lineage (NCBI taxonomy): Eukaryota > Metazoa > Mollusca > Bivalvia > Ostreida > Ostreidae > Ostrea > Ostrea edulis. The sequence continues at coordinate 80,782,221 of NC_079170.1, forward strand.
AATATGGTTTTAGCCATATACTTTGAAATGAAAAAAAAAATCAAAGCTTATACTTTAGATAAAGGGTACTTTAGACTTCAAGGTATGTCCTGACCCTAAACCAGAGTAATTCAGATAAGGTCAAGGTCACCAGTTTTATAAGAATAAAATTCTTGCCATAACCATAACTTTGTTGTGGAAAAAAACCCAGAAGATTATACAAGACATGAATGATACTTGTGATTTTGAGAGGTGTAACAACCCTGCACTATGATTGTTTTAACAAGGTTAGAAAGAAATATCATTAATACAAAAGTCAAGGTCTCAGAGTTCAAGATATATCTTAGAAATTTAAAATTTGAAAGGACAAAACCTTGGATTGGAAGAGTCACGGTCGTAGAACTGAGAATTTAAATATTTTTGGTCCATGACAATTTGATGCTTGGACTGTTGATAGATTTTGATACTCACTGCAATTTTTGCTCTCAACATGCATTCATTCCTTATAACATTTCCATTAGAATTTGGACAAAATAGCAGAGTTCTTTAAGCTATTTTAAAGTGAACCTTTTCTGTTTACCTTGCAGGGTCATCAGTCCTTAATCCTTGATAGAGCTCTAGTTAGTCTTATTTTGACATTTTATGATTGCAGCAATTGCAAGATATTGAACTATTGTTACATTTTTGTGACAGATGATTGAACAATCTAATTAAAATCAGACCCTAAGATACGCTCACAATCGCTTATGCAGAGTATACAGCATGAATTTAAGAAGTCTGATTTTAATTATATTGATGATTGAAATACCGATTTTAGGTGAAGATGTTTTAATTTATTTCAGGTTTATGAAGAAGGGGACATGGGTTTGATTCTCAGAATAGCAGTTTATATATACATTAACATGCCTTAGATGAATATATATTTAGTTTGCTTTGCACATATTTTTATTTTTTATGCACATTTTCCTTTATATTTCTCATGATATATTTAAAATATTATGTATGGATGGTGATGGCTGGGGTTGAGTTATATATAATTTAGTATGAAAACAACCTAATTTTTCCCAATTTCGTGTATATAAAGATCTTTATAACACAATTGAAGCTCTTTCTCTCTGCTTGCTGAAATCTTTACTACTTTTCTAACACTTCTACTGCACCAATCTAACACCATTATAGGTAGTGTACGGACAGTCTAAGACATGGGTTCAATTCCCATCACTACCAGAGTTGAATACATTTTTGTAATAAATTATAACACACTGCATGGCTTAATTTAACCTCACTGTTACATTGTTGTTTTTCTCTATTGAAAGAATTTATTTTATAGTTTTAGTAATGAAGTAATGATGATTTATTTTATAGTACCGTTGTAATCGTATTTACTTTCTTGAATTTAATGAAAACAAAAAGAATATAAGAATATTTCTATTTTAAGAATATTCATTGCAGTATTTTTATAATATAGATTTTGTACACTGTTTGAAAAGATCTTTTTCGTGCTGTATTCATTTCTTAATTGTTCATATAGAGGACCAGTTCCTTTCCAAGGGGAAATAATCAAGAAAAGGCAAAATATATAGTGGGGTCATTAAAAAAAATTCTTTTGAAGAACCATCGTGGCAGATAAGGTGAAACTTTTGTGAAAACTTCCTGATATAATGTTGATTCTAAATAATTGAAAGCATCACCCCAGGAGTAGGGTGGGGTTACAATAGGGAATCAAAGTTTTACATTGGAATATGTTGGAACAAATCTTAAACAATCTCCTTCCCAAAAGCAACTGGATCAAAAAATGGTAAATCTTATGTGAAAGCTTCTTGACATAATACATGATACTCTAAATTGTTCAAATAATGACCCCTTGGTAGGGTTAATTGGGACACAATAGGGGATCAATGTCTTAATTGGACTATTTTAAAAAAAAAAAAATCAAAATCTTCCCCAAAAGCACTATCGATCTGCAAATCAAAGTTGTGTTGACTAAATTATTTTGCATTTTAAATTATGGACCCTGGGTTAGAGTTGGCTAAAATCAGGATTGAATTTTAAGTAATACTTGTATACAAAAAAAAAGGAATCTTCTCCATAACTGTTAAGGCCATGTTTGTCATATTGATACTAAAGCATTCCTATCTTGTGTGGATTCAGAGACCCCCTATAGTTATGGTAGGGTCATAAGAATGGAGTCTCAAATTTTCTTGGGAATATAAAGGAGAAAATTCTTTTAAAAATCTTAAGAACAGCAGGGCTCAAGTACTCAGGTGAGCTTTGTGGCACATACACCTCTTGTTTCAAGAATAAACATTATAACTTAAGTTGCTCCTGACCTGAGGGTGTGTCAATACCCTATCATAAGGTAATTGACTGAGGTTAAGGTCACAACATTTTGTGCATAGTTTTGATCCAATAAAAACCCCCATGGTGGGTATTAGTCCTTCTATGACATCTCTGGATAGGATGATGATCTTAAAAGATCAATCTGCTTCATTTTTCTGTATTTTAAGTCATTAGCTTTAGAAGTTTTGTGTTAGTGTTTGTGTTACTGTTATTCAGTGGTAAGGTTGAGTTTACCTAAAAAAACAAACACATTCTAATGCAACTGTTTTGTAAAATGCATTTTGATTGCCTAATGCACTGTAGTTTGCGGCAATAAAACGAGCATTTACGAGACGGAGAGTATTTGATTAATGCGTCAATTTACTGCCTAGATTTTCCATGAAGACCCTATTGGAAAATTCACATTTCTGGTATGTACCCATGTTAAATCAGGCCATGTGTTGAGCAAAACATTTGTAAAACAATACGGTATGGATTTTTATAATGCAATACTTAGCAAGAAACTGCTTGAATGGTACCTGTTATGAGTTGATGTATCAGTATGATACACAGTTAGATACATGTACATGTATGTACTTGAACATGTCCAATATCGATCAATAAATTTATATTGATGTCATAAGTTGATTCAGCCTAAATGGTAACACAGGATCCACATAATAATAATAAAAGATTTCAGTTACATTTTTATTGCAATTAATTTATAGGCATCGGGTTTATTAACACATGACATAGTTTGGTCAAATTGATATGCAAATAATTCTTAATTTGGTTATTTATTGCATGCTTTCTTACCTGAAACCTTTGATAGGCCCTTTTTAGACAAATATTTTTTCAAAGGTTTTAGTGTAATTTTTTTTAAATGTTGACACTATGTATTAATGTTGCATATCTATATTTTGTTTTGATTAAAATGTAAACTACTTTATAAAATACCTGTGGATGTTTAAATGTGTGTTTTAAATTAGGTGAATTAGTAGGAAAAACACATATAGTATAAAATTATAACTATTCCTTCAACACTGTTCAAGACAATGTTGTTTTAAAAGCTAAATCACTTCGTGTTGGAATGTTTACATGAAAACTTCTCTTGTTTGATGTATTGAATGTATTGTATATTAAACTTAATTTTACTTGATAATCTTCCAAACCATAGACTTCTGATGATAAAATTATGAAAACACTGTTCACGCTTTTATTTATGAGGACCGAAACCTTCTTGGTGCTTTGCCTTTAAACTTCATTTTATAAAACTTGCTTTTTTTTTTTTTTTTAAATATGCTTTTTTCGAAGAAAAGTTATAACCATGTATTATAAATTATTTTGCACCAAGAAGGTCTCAGGAATAAATCTGTTCTCTTACCTGACTGATGAGGCCCAAAGAGAACATTTAAATATCAGCATTTTCAAAAGTATATTTCTTATTTCAAAACAAGCATTAAGAAGCCAAAGAGGCACATCAGATTTGATGTATAGATGCACCTTTTAAAAAAACTTCTTTCTACTACAATACTCAGTATCAGTGAGTGAATGGAAGCATTAACTGAGAAGAAGATTCATTAAAATATTCAATATGATGTGGGTGTTGCAGTTGGGGTGGGAAAAGTTATGATGTAGCTGGAGGGGGGAAGCCCAACTCAATCATTTGAATTAAATATTGGTTATTAATCATCACAATGTTCGTTAAAATAGTGATTTTTTTTATTTGAATCATTCAAATAACAAAGAGGAAAGAAAAAGTGTTAATAAACCTTGTACATCTACTTCCAATTCATGTGTACTTACTGACCTATAGCTTTCAGTTACTACATGTATTAAACTGTTAAAGTACTTATAATATTCTTATTTTGTAATTCCTATTTACCATATTGACTTTATTGTGGTGATAACCCTTACTACAATATGTCCACTGTCGTATGTATTTACATATGTGTGTAGAACATTTCTTTTCCACCTATATTTTAGAACTTTTCATTCTCACAGGGGTCCAACACAAAACTAATTTTATCCACTTCATTAAAATACATATGTGGTCATTATTGTGTTTATACATGTATGTCTTAATTTACCAAAATATTACAGGCACTTAACATATTTTTCTTATCTAAATTTCGGTGTACTCTGCAACGTAAAGCTGGCCGGGGGGTTTGGGGGTTTAAATACCACTGTGCTTAATTTGTCAAGGTATCTTAAACCATTTATACATTGGGTTAAAATTCCAAGCAAGTTAATACCTTTGTTACCTTGAGTAACACATTAAATATCATAACATTAAATTAACACGTAAAAGAGACGACTGATACGGGATTTGACCGTTTTCTTACTTGATTCTAGGCCTACTTTCACTTTGTGTGTGACGTCACAATTATGGTCACATGGTGTGCAGGGAGCTGCCTTTAGACTCGTTCTTTTTGTATAACCTGGTCTGGTATGGGGACACACCCCCTTGACAACCAGATGTCGGAACTATTTTTTTTCTCTCTCTCTCTAAATTTACATTGCAGCACTGTTTTCAGCCTTCTATGGAATAGAAAGTCAACGTGCACAATAAGATACTTCGGTTTGATACACATGTTGTTTTCTCGTTGTCAATATTAGCATCTAGGCCTACTTGTACGCATATCACTTTTGTAAAACATCTTTCTCTGTATGTATGGTTGAATAATACTATTAATAGATTAAAACAAAGATATTATATTCGAATTAATGATTTTCCAAGTAAGCATTACCCTGTTCATTTTGAAATACATTTCTCACTGGGGAAAAGAAGGGGGAGTGCGTTGTTTCATTCCTTGATCCGTCTTTCAACAAAGCAAACAAAAATTCATACGTCACATTTTATCACATGACGTCAGACACATTGACATGTGGATCGCTACCTGTTACTTGCTTCCATATTTTCTTGTGTCTTGTATGCAATGTTGTCGCTAATAGTAAATCCAACACAAGAAAATATGTAAGCAAGTAACAAATAGCATCCACATGTCAATGTCTATTCCATAAAACGCTGAAAACAGTGCTGCCATGTAAGTTGAGAGAGAGAGAGAGAGAGAGAGAGAGAGAGAATCCGACATCTGGTTGTCAAGTGGGTGTGTGGACTCACGCCCGGCTCCGACATCTACACGTACGTATCAATAGAACATTTGTGCAGCTACTTACTTTCAGCTTCTTCTCTCGATCGTAGACAATTTCTTTCGTCAGCTGTAGGGCACACAATATCAGCCCCAGAACAGTCGTGGTAGAGATGGAGACCCTGATGAAGGTAGCTAAACCATACTCTGTATAGGGCGGGTAAGGCATTCTCTTCACGCGAATATCCGGCAGGACGGCCGAGGAATTATAGTGCCTGATGACCGCAAAGTCTACCGCATATTGTAATGAAAGAAATCCCATGTTGTTGTATTCTAAGAAAGAAAATAGAAATGTAGATATGCAATCATATATATTTAAATCCACACTAGTTTTCAAAATTGTCTTTAATACGTTTACGAATTATAGTGATAACCATTTTTTCATTAACAAGCTGTAAAACGAGTATGAATTTTGATACAATATAGTATGATTATTTCAAAGTAATACTAGCTCTCATTTCTGTATCGAAATTTTTTTGGTGCAACATTGTGATTTACTATTTCAGTGACAGAAAAGATATAAGGTTTATAAACTTTTGTTATCAATATAGCCGCTATTCCCGCCCCATCCTACCCATGGGGCCATGATTTTAAGAAACTAAAATCTGCACTATGTCATGAAAGATTCATGTAAATTTCAAGTTTTCTGGTTCTTGTTTGATTGATTGATTGATTGATTGATTGCATCTTGTTTAACGTCTCTCTCGATAATTTTTCACTCATATGAAGACGTCACCAAGACCGGTGAAGGGCTTCAAAAACTGTGACAAGAGACATCCGTTTTTAAGGTCATCTCTTAGAACCCGTGACATTCACATCTGATGCCGAGTGTTTGGCGATGGAATTGTCACTACCTGTTTTAACGACTTACATGTAGATTTGTCACCGCCAGGATTCGAACCCCGGCCTTCCGCAAGCGGGGCGAATGCTCTAACATCTAGACCACCGCAGTGGTCATGTGGTTCTTGAGAAGAAGATTTTAAAATGACCCCATCTTTCCTTTTTGCGTGCTCGTGCTTATATCCCCTTTGATGGAGCATGGTCCTTCATTTAAACAAACTGGAATCCCCTTTACTCAAGGATGATTTGTACCAAGTTTGATTAAAATTGGCCCAGTGGAAAGTTTACTGACATATGGACGGATAGATGACAGACAAAATATGGTGAGAAAGACTCACTTGAGGGAGAGAAAAAAACCCAGAAAATGATGGGAAAAAAGAGAAAACATAATACTCTCTTTATAATTTTTTTAACCAAACCTCTTCTTTTTTGAAGAAAATTGTCATGCCATATCAACCTTTCTCAATCCATCCCAGGAAACTATCATATGAAACTTACTAGAGTCGCCGTAACTCGGCCCGGGGTTGAAAGACTTATCTGCGTAAGTGTCCTCCGTCTTCCATTCCCCGCCCATGCGGATCCAATAGGTGACGTCTTCAGGAAGTCCCGAGTCATACGAGTGTGATGGATCAAACACGATTCCAGCAGAATCATACGAATAGCCGTAATATTCATCCGAGTAGGAACGGCGGAGATAATTAATCAGGTGATCCTCACTGGCAAATCCTTTAAGCTCTGAACCAATAATTCAAACAACAAATGGCGTAAAGGTGCTGACAAGTATATATTAGCCAAATCAAAATTTCGTGCTTTTTCGCAGACACAATTGAATTGCCCAAGTTGGAGCTTTTTGGGATAAAATATTTAGTATCCACTCTCATAGACGAATATATTGTCTGATGAAATATGTTTTCAATTATATATCAATTGTCATAATTCTTGTCATAATGTAAGAATTCGAATATATAACCATAAATACCTATATCTGGCCTACTCCAATAGCCGTTCTCCTCCATCCCTAAAACATGGACACAGAAATTTACCAATTCTGGAAAGTGCGTGTATGACATTTTACTTAGTAGAACAATTACAAAAGAAGCCGATGATCCATAATGTTACTTGCTGGAAATGAGACGCGATTCGGAGGCTCAAAACACTATGTGAACTATAGGTGTCAGAAGGTTCTCTTGCGATTTGGATCAGCTGTTAATACTTTGCCGATTCTGAAAGGGGGGGGGGGGGTTAGCAGCAGCATGACGACATGGTTACACAACAAAACTAAGAAGCCTGTTCACATTTTAGAAGAAATACTTCAAACCCTTGATGTGGGCCCATAATTGGCTCAAAGCTACGTGATGATATGAACAAAATCGACTTTCTCTACATATGGATGATTGTAACTAACGTTGCAATTGTGAAAATGTTTGGAGCACTTTTCATTACACTGTCTACTCTGCTGCAATCCCATCCTAACCTTGAATACCAAGACATGGAAAACAAACTTGAATCTCTTCCACTAGCAGATGTTTGCTATCTCTAACTCATTCACTTGAATCTCTTCCACTAACCGATGTTTGCTATCTCTAACTCATTCACTTGAATCTCTTCCACTAACCGATGTTTGCTATCTCTAACTCATTCACTTGAATCTCTTCCACTAGCCGATGTTTGCTATTTCTAACTCATTCACTTGAATCTCTTCCACTAACCGATGTTTGCTATCTCTAACTCATTCACTTGAATCTCTTCCACTAGCCGATGTTTGCTATCTCTAACTCATTCACTGTGAACAGATGTAGTGACAGACATTCCATGAAATTCGACCCTTTTCGGTCTCTATTTGGGACGCCCCCTCCACCCCACCCCCCTTCCGGACCTAAATCGAAACTTACAAACCTATCAGCACAGCTACACAACATTTGCCTAATTATCATAACCATATGCAAAATATGTTGTTTCACTTCATGTACCTGTTCAAATGCAGGAAGACTTCAACTGAAATGAAAGAGTGACATACATATATACAGACATTCATAGACACACAAATACTAAGCGCTGCTCAGTGGCGAAACCTACGCGTGCACACGACTCCTCGTACAAATTCTTGGACATCTTCCTGATAATGCGTAAGAAGATGAGGGGGTCCCTTCAGCCATGCACTGTCTTTCAGCTGATGAGATAGTATTGCACGGATAGCTCGATCGGCAGGGTTTTTCTCCGTGGATACGAATTTCCACTGTTCCGGTTTTGTCATCTTTCGGATAAAGGAGACAGGATTCGTGACATATATACAACATCGGTGTGCAGTGTTGCAAACGTACCCTAACACTACCTTACTGTCAGAGTAGGAGTTGAATTTCTCGATGGATCGCGGTAAGTGATCTTTGCTGCAGAACAACCCATTTCAACTGCCAATACTGCTGCACAAAGCTCCAGTCGTGCACTACAATGTCCATGTGTTAGAGCAAGTTTCAATTTTCCTAGAATAAATCCCATCTGATCACTGTGTTTTTTTTATGAAAATGTACGCATGTCCAAAAACACTAAAGTATACATGTATGCATATTACATGGTCGGATCTCGGTAGTGTCTAGGGAATATTCCTGGGTCCCCACCAGCGCTACGTCCTGGACTCACTGGGGGCCTCAAGACAACCTTCAGACCCCTAGCACTTTTAATTTCCACACCCCTGTTAAGAAATTATTGGATCCGCCACTGCCCAAAACTTGGTGTGATTACTATCATCATCGTAAACAAACAACCTGTATCGAATCATATAATGACTTACCTTTCACGATGTACTTGGTACTATTCATGATGCTGTTTATCAGAGTTCTATTCGGGGCGTAGAGGATTTTACGGGGGAAGTTGTAGCCGTTATAAAAGGTGCTCTTCGTGTAGTTAGTTGCAGGATGGTATGTCGGTTTAAAGTCAGCAAGATTCCTAATAACTATCAATAATATGGGAAACGCTAAAGGGAGAACAATTTCAAAGACTGTCACACAAATTTTCCGCCTCTGAAGAAGAATGTTCTTCCACGTCAACAGCAGAAACTGGGTCAATAGTCCGGCCACCATAGCTGAGAGTTTCTGTTGTTCCTTGTTTTCTGCTCAATTCATACACAATGGAGTCTGCTGAATGATAAACATAATATACAATGCAATGTGACAGAATCATAAATATATACAGATTCAGAACATCGAAGGTCATAGTAAAGGTAGGTGTGATTATTGTATAAAGAATAATACCAATGTCACATGGTTATGACAAATATGAAAGGTGAAAATAACGAACTATGATCAATTTCATAACTCCTGTAAGGAATACAAATTAGAGAGTTGGGTAAACACGGATTCCTGGATATATCAGATGTGGAATCGGGTGTCTACGAGGAGTAAGCATCCCCTATAGACAGGTTGCACTCATTCTTGATCAGGTACATGTAAAGGGAGTAATCCGTAGCCAAAATCGGTCTAAAACTATGTTGCTACACCATACCAGAAGTTTGGTTTCTGTCCATTTTGTAATAAACTGCTGGGTATAGACACATAATTGTTATATTGAAGTTAGAAGATTGACATTCCAAATGTAATATCAAACGTACATACATGTAGCACTATACATCCACAGATACGAGAGAGAATGTGTTGCTTACATGCATTTGTTTGGAAGGAGGTGAAAGGTCGAGCTTAAGACCACGTGATCAATGTATTTTGAGGTGTTTGAGAACATGCATTATGATTTACATCTTCGCTAGACAAGGGTTTACGATCCGCTTCTCCACAAACCCTTGGCAGATTTAGTGCGATTTTCGTAGCTTTGAATGGTGCCCTTTAGCGGATGGAGAAAACAACCCTGTTTTGATTACATCATGCTTATCCAATGAAAATGCGTGTTTCAGCTACTGTTTAAGTTGTTTAGAAATGTCTGAGCTCGTTATTTAGAAATGGCTGCGCTCAGAGAATAACGCAATGTGGTATGCAAATCATTCATTTAATTGCATACTTGAAAAAGAAATCAGTGAGAATATTATTTAGAAAATAAACATGTGTGAACCCGTGAAATATATGTAGTCGTTGAGTCTTCGTTTAAAAATAACCCAACGTGTGTAAGGTGAATTCCAAATTGAGGGAAATAGCTCTGAAGCAACTGTCTAAATCTGGAATAGATAGAACATAACACAACGAATTGCAAGAGACGTTTGATATTAAACTTATGGTACGGTACTGTAGTAAATAAAATGCACTTCTTTACGCAAATACGAGTCTGTGACTGCGCACGTGGTATCATTGGTTTGGATATGTATTTGATACATGGTCGAGTGACAGATGTAGGTATTTAAATTCCTTTGTTTTGCACGTGATCTAACGTAACACGTTCTCTGATTGAGCAGTGGACTTTCCCTGCGTCCAATCATATGCTGAAAGTTGAAGCTACGAAAATCGCACTAAATCTGCCAAGGGTTTGTAGAGAAGCGGAACGGATCGTAAACCCTTGGCTAGCGAAGATGTATGATTTAATATAATTGGCGCCCAACATTGTCGTAGTTAGCCAACCTTTGACGTGTACACCAGTTAGGCAGAAGGTCTGGGGCCACGTTCAGGACCCTGGACCCCAGTGGATCCAGGTAAAGCCCTGTTGGGGCTCAAAGGAAGCTTTTGGATTCTCACAATATGAAAGAGTTTTAACTATATAGAGCATGCGTTTAAAGCTTAGAAAATGAAACATCATATTGAAAGAGTTCTACCTCAGGCACCAGAAGTGTGGTTTGTGTGTATAAATCATATGTACATATATCCCACCCCTTCTAAATCAACAACAATCACAAAGAGAAGCCTACAAATCACTCTGAAAACAAAGGTAGCACTTCACCTTTAAAGCATAGAAACAAATCGCAGCTCTATCGGTTCTAACACAGTACAAACGAATAACTTTAACCCTACGAAAAACTATGTATAGTTCCTCCTTGCAATATTTTGTTCATCATACTGGTTGACCTTTTAAAATCATATAAATCTGTGCGTGATCAGCTTAAGCATTCGTTGTTTACTATCACCATGCAATCTTGACATGGGCTATTTGCATAAATCCATTGGTATACTTTTGTACATCGATCAACGATACATAAGCAATTTCTTCACTGATCTATGATAAGTGGAGCCAATCCACTTGTACTGATGTACCAAATAGGTCAACCGGTCTCCAAGAAACCATATGAAATACATAGGATTTCTTAAACAACTTGCTTGTAAATTGCTTTTGATACACAAAACGTTTACAAATCAGATCAGGCATTGTCCAAAGTGATGTATAAGAATGAATTTATAATAAAATAGAAACAGAATCACTGAATGAAATCATAAAAGTGGTGCAATAGCGACGCATTCAAAATTCTATATAGAATGATATTGATTCGATTTGAATATAGTTCATCGTATAATACATACAAATGGATTGAATTGTTTCATACCGATTGCTAGGCCGTTCTTGGCATGCTCATTTTGACTACGGATAACTAAGTATACCTAATCAAACTATAGGGGTCACGACGGGTGTGACCGGTCAACAGGGGATGCTTACTCCCCCTAGACACTTGATCCTACCTCTGGTATATCCAGTGGTCCGTGTTTGATCAGCTCTCTATTTTGTATTGCTTATAAGAGTTATGAGATTGATCACTGTTCCTTATCTTCACCTTTATAGGAGTTATGAGATTGATCACTGTTCGTTATCTTCACCTTTATAGGAGTTATGAGATTGATCACTGTTCGTTATCTTCACCTTTATAGGAGTTATGAGATTGATCACTGTTCGTTATCTTCACCTTTATAGGAGTTATAAGATTGATCACTGTTCGTTATCTTCGTCTTTATAGGAGTTATGAGATTGATCACTGTTCGTTATCTTCACCTTTATAGGAGTTATGAGATTGATCACTTTTCGTTATCTTCACCTTTATAGGAGTTATGAGATTGATCACTGTTCGTTATCTTCACCTTGATAGGAGTTATGAGATTGATCACTGTTCGTTATCTTCACCTTGATAGGAGTTATGAGATTGATCACTGTTCGTTATCTTCACCTTTATAGGAGTTGTGAGATTGATCACTGTTCGTTATCTTCACCTTTATAGGAGTTATGAGATTGATCACTGTTCGTTATCTTCACCTTTATAGGAGTTATGAGATTGATCACTGTTCGTTATCTTCACCTTTACAGGAGTTATGAGACTGATCACTGTTCATTATCTTCACCTTTCGTTACATACAAATTCTTGCAAGATAATGATCCTCTCCAATAGACTGTTATACAAACGTTTTAAAATTCAACTATATTCTAACAAGAGGCCCATGGACCACATTGCTCACCTGAGTCATCTTGATCCATATCAGAAGACTTTCCATATATATTTGCATGTAAAACCGTAGTCCCTATTATGGCCCCAACTCACCACTGAAGGCCATGGTGTTTGCAAACTTGAATCTACATTATGTCAGAAAGCTTTCATGTAAATGTGAACTTCTTTGGCCCAATGGTTCTTGAGAAGATTTTTAAAGATGTTTCCCATATATTTGTATGTAAAACTTTGATCCCCCCCCCCATGTGGCCCCATCCTAACACAGGGGCCATGATTTAAACACACTTAACTCTGCACTATGTTAGGAAGTTTTCATGTAAATATCAGCTTTTCTGGCTCAGTGGTTCTTGAGAAGAAGATATTTAAAGATTTTCTCTATATATTTGTATGTAAAACTTTGATCCCCTATTGTGGCCCCATCCTACCCCCGGGGCCATCATTTCAAAAACTTGAATTTGCACTATACCAGGAAGCTTTCATGTAAATCTCAGCTTTTCTGGCTTAGTGGTTCTTGAGAAGAAGATTTTAAAAGATTTTTCCTATATATTTGTATGTAAAACTTTGATCCCCTATTGTGGCCCCATCCGACCCCCGGGGGCCAGGATTTTAACAAACTTGAATCTGCATTATGTCAGAGAGCTTTCATGTAAATGTCAGCTTTTCTGGCTTAGTGGTTCTTGAAAAGAAGATTTTTAAAGGTTTTCCCTATATATTTGTATGTAAAACTTTGATCCCCCTTGTGCCCCCATCCTACCCACGGGGGCCATGATTTGAACAAACTTGAATCTGCACTATGTCAGAAAGCTTTCATGTAATTACCAGCTTTTCTGGCTCAGTGGTTCTTCAGAAGAAGATTTTTAAAGATTTTTCCTATATATTTGTATGTAAAACTTTGATCCCCTATTGTGGCCCCATCCGACCCCTGGGGCCATGATTTTAACAATTTAGAATCTGCATTATATCAGGAAGCTCTTGGAAGGTGGCCTGGCCCTTTATTTTAACAATTTAGAATTCCCTTTACCTAAGGATGCTTTGTGCCAACTTTGGTTGAAATTGGTCCAGTGGTTTTTGAGAAGTCAAAAAATTTAAAAGTTTACAGACGGACAGACAGACAGACGGACGCCGGAATACGGGTGATCAGAAAAGCTCACTTGAGCCTTTAGCTCAGGTGAGCTAAAAATTGTATATACCATTAAAACTTTAAAGAATATCTAATGTAGTTTTATACAGAGTAAACCAAAATACATTGGAATCGTCTGATAGTGCGTCGCTTCCTCATAACAAGCAATGAGTATCTATAATATGAATTTGTTTAATTCGTGCAAGTTTGTTAAAAAAAATTGTTTCTCGCATGGCTATATAATTTACACGAAAAAAGTAGTTGCAACTATCCTCTACTAAACCACAAGAACAAAAAGGAGTGTATGATTAATGATTAATTAGATATTGTTTAACGTCCCTCTCCAGAATATTTCACTCATATGGAGACGTCACCACTGCCGGTGAAGGGTCGCAAAATGATCGGTGCTTACAGCCGTTGAGTAGGGAGGGATGTTTATAGGGCTACACCTGCTGTGACACGGGACCTCGGTTTTTGCTGTCTCATCTGAAGGAACGCCACATTTAGTCGCCTCGTACGACAAGCAAGGAGTACTGAGGACCTATTCTAACTGGAGTCTATGAGGTTTCTTTGCAATTTGTCATTTTAGTATACAGCAATGCCTTGATTTAGCATGTAAAATGTTTATATAACGCTTACCGAAAGCAAAACAAGATGGTGATTTAGGGGGCCTTATATTTATATGATCTTTGTTTATTTATTTTTTAATTAAGGTCACCCCGTTGTGGCTATGTTTAGCAAACTCCATTTCATAACCATGTCCGGAAAAAATGATTTTTTGAAAGTAGTTCCACCCTCCTATGACGTCATAAGATTTTGCTTTATGACATGTCAATGATTTAATAAGATTATGCATGACAAGAACAAAATGATTTAATAAGATTTATGCTTGACAGGAATATAAATTTTGTTGGAGTCTTTTTCAACAGTTATTGTAAAAAGAAACTTGTTAAACATAAAATATTCAGTCTAAGTTATATATAAATAATCAATTATATGTTTCAAAATATTGAATCTAAGAACAATAACTCTGTTTTCACTAAATTATTTATCAATTCCTTTATGCGATAGATTTCCTTTATTTTAACAAGCATTTTGTATATATTTTTTAAAGAACCAGTTTCATGAAATTGTTATGTATACAGATAGTTTATTGCCAAATATTGAGCCCCTAAGGGCATAGACTTGATAAACATTGCAATTAAGTACAATATGTTTGAACAACTGAAGGTACCAAGGGACGATGCTTTGGGAACATACTGTTATATAGATAAAAATATTGTTATTGTATCTATATCCATTTGCATACACCTTTCAATCATGAAAATGTAAATCATAAAAAGGGTAAACAGAATTGTCCCATCTCATACCAAAAGTTGGGGTTCAAGAATATTCATTCATTTATAAAAAGTATAGATTGAAAACCTTAATATAATACATGTACCTGTACATAATAGCTCTCATACATGAACTAGTCACTATACAAGATTAGGACTTGGAAACAGACACAAGGATTCTTGGACTTTCATTATCCATTAACCAGATAAATTTCTCCAAGTCTTGTATAGACAACTAAAATTAGAACATTCTCCATTCATTGTATTTAACATCCCTGGTCTTTCAAAATTAAACTGATCACAACACAATAGAAAATGCATTTCTTCACCCACAGCACCAGAATTACAATGTGAGCATATTCTAAGATGTGCAGGTATATTTCTGTATCTACCAGTTTCAATGATTAATTTATGACATGAAATTCTAAACCCGCTGAAGCTTCTTCTGTAGCCATAATTTTTAATAATTGACAAATGATTTTCTCTTTGAAAAAAAAAAAAACATTTGAACTTAGTATATGTTCTAAGCTTAGATGTTCCTGTCTGCTATCCACCCAATGGGTCAAGTATAATGATCTGAGAGCAGGGTGTACTTGTTCCGTAAAAGTGTTCGCAGATACAGTATTTGTAGAATTTATATTTGGGAAATATGCAAGAATGGCATTTATACAGCTATTAAATAAACCAGGAAGGAATTTCATTAGATGTTGTGTATGCATTGGATACTATGTTGTTAAGGAGGTACGCTACACCAAAGAAATTTGATGTAGATGAAAAGTGGAGAATATGTACAACAATATTTTGAAGTTGATAATTTTCAAATTTACTTTCTTTTTGTCAAAAAATACAGTTTTAGTAGAAGGTAATCTGGAAAAAAAAATTTAAAACCCCTGCTGGACTTGAACCTGCGATCTACAGTTCATCAGTCGGTATTCTAACCTACTGAGCTACTCGGCTAGGTATTTAAATGGAATAGGAAATGTCCAATATTGCTGATATCGATTTTTTCATCCATGTTTTTAAAGGAAGTCAGCCATTATAACGATGTAGAGTTCTGTTTTCTAATTGGTACCAGTAATTCAGCATATTGCTTAACAAGTTGTAGGATAGAGGAAATCTACAAGTTAGTTCTGAATTAACTCCAAGAGTTGTTGCTTTTTTATGAACACCCAATACTAGTCTACAAAACTTAATATGCAATTTTTCACATTTTGAATTTTTCAGAATAGTGATTGCACTTTTATCTTTTCTAAACGTGGATGAGAATGGGTTAAAAAAAAATCCCCAAATTTCACTACCATATAAAAGGACAGGAGTAATTGTGTGGTCAAAAATATGTATAACTATGTTAGTTCCAGGATTTTGAGATAAAAAGTGTTTAGTAAGCTTTCATTGCTTTTTTTGTACAATTCCGTTTGTGCAAGAGTGAAAAGATCCAAAAGCTGTAAATGAATTATGAAATATTTGTATTGTTGAACAGTCAATTGTGTTATTGTCAAACATGACTTTTTCCTGACTAAATCTGCCAGCCTTGTCAAAAATAAGTACTTTGGTTTTAATGGGATTTACAGATATTAAGCACCAGTCATTACAAAACTTGTTTAGATTATCAAGTCTTTTTTGAAGGCCTTTTAGTTACGAATACTATTATATCGTTATAACCTGATTTTGTGAAATGTTACAATGCTTTTCAAGGAAAATTACAATTTTCTGTCGTTGATAACAGGCATATGTGTGCTAAGTGATCTTTTTTTTTTTTAATACCGCAAAATATTTATCTTATCATTTTTATTTGTTAACTAAGATATATTATTTCAAAAATCAACAATCAAACATAAGATGAAACCTATAATTCTTGAGAGGTGGACTTACCTTAAAAACTTAAAGTCTAAATTTTGGAATATCGTAGTTATTGACATTGCTTCGGTGATTTATCATACATATATATGCACGTGTTGACGAGATGTGCGGAGAAGCTCCTTCATCAAACCCCAGTGAGGAAAAGTATCGCCTGAGGATCTGTGTCCAAGGTAAATATTTTCTGCCAAGGGTTTGGGGAAAGAGATATAAACCCGCACGTGATCATCCAGAGAGCAAATGTTGCAATATCATAATATCATTTGTTTTCAGGGAAAAATATCAATTATCTGTGATATTAAAAACAGGACTCCCAAGTCCGATTCTCTGAATAAATGGATAAAAGTAAATATTATATATATATATATATATATATATATATATATATATATATATATATATATATATAAATATTGAAAATCAGAATGACACATTCCATAAAAAACAATCATTTACTGCTTGGCTCGAGTTAGTAGTTTATATATATTTATATATATATATTTATATATATATATATATATATATATATATATATATATATATATGATTGTTGTATCGGGAAAGGGCTATATACATGAACTTGTGCTACAGATCTTTTGATGCTTTGTCAATAAAAAATGTTCAATTCGATAAGACTTCCACGTTTAATGATCTGAGTATATTGACAAGTTTATTCAACATTCTGAAAAAAGCAACAGTACATAACTGTAATTCTAATGCTTATTTATGAGAAGTATAATTGTAGCTATGATGAATTACTATATGCATTGCTAACATACCAAGTCTGCGTGCGGAATGTGAAGTATGGCGATGGAAACATTGAAAATCTTATATGGAATATCGCCAGATATGTTAGGAGACGTTAAATTCAGACTAACATAATTTTAGATATTTAATCTTTTGGAAATTTCTGAAGTTCGTACATGCACATATGACAAGATATCTTTCAAATTTGAAGCTTCAACACTTTGCAATGAATTTTACAAAAAACAAACATCAGAAAGTAAACAATTTTTAATCAGTTAAAAAACCTTATACAGCTTTGAAGTGGATAAAGGTGTTCAGGTATCATCTGTGGTCATTATATTTAAGAAATTGGACTGGATTGAAGATGTTTTGGTTTGTTTGTTGTAAACTGTTTTGTACATTTTCCAATAATCTCAATTATATGTATGCACCTACAAGTGAAATTATGATTTATAGGGAAACTGTGTTAGATGTAGCATACAATCATTATCCCAACTAAATGTACGTATTACTTATCAATGAATCTGTGGTGTCTGGGACTCAGCCTTGATTACATAACAAAGAATTACGAGTGTTGCATCTCTCTCGTAACTCAACAACTGGCATTAACTTTTGCTGACCATTAGATATACCTTAACTAAGTATTGTAAAACTTCAACATAATTAAAAATGGAAAAATAAAAATTTAAGTTACAGACACCTGAAACTGTTATGCACGCGTCTTATTCGTACTGTTTGTTCTACATTTAATAGCTACATGTATATTTATCACTATAGATCCGTCTGTCAAAAGATCGGCACAGAGCTCATGTTTTTTCCATCTTGTATGAATTACTTACCAACTAAAAATAAAGCTTTACCTAGATATCTATCTAAACCAGCAATTAACTTGCGACTCGAAAGGAATTTACATTTCTCTCACCCACATTAATTAATCAAATTGCACCAAATTGCGTTCTTGTGCTAAATTCAGTTCCTTGTTAAGAGTACAGTTATATAATTAAGGATGAAGCAATAATTTCTGAGCGCAATGATACAAAACATTTAGAGTAACCTTGAACTCGTGCATCTTCCGATACCAGTCTCGGGGGCTCCGCCCCCTCGACTGGTATCGGAAGATACACTCGTTCAAGGATACTCTAAATATTACTTCTCCTACGAACAACCAAGAAATATAAGGTAATTCCGTCCGAGGCCAAGGTTGCAAAATAAGCGGTAAATATTTCATGGCCACTTATAAGAGAGTATTTTTCTCTCATATTTCATATTTCATTTTCCTTGTGCCCAACGACGCCATATTGAGAATTTTCAAATTAATTAAATTTTCGCAATACAAATAGAAATGACCCAAGAGGCGAAAACCTTAGTTTGGCAAGCATTAGAGTTATTCCTCTTTTAATAAGAAGGCAAGAGAGGCATCCACAGAATATGAAATATTTAAACATCTTACCTGTACAAACTGAAATATTAACATCAATAGCTCTAACTATAGTATAGAAAATTGACACGCAATAAAAATGATTCTTTAGGCCTACAACAATATGGCTCTAAATTCGCTCTTGAGCACATATTGACCTAAGATTTTAATAGGAGGAATAGAATGTAAAATATTAAACAAATTAAAATAAAACATGTTTTATATCGGAACATGTATCGCAAATATATAATATAGATAAAATTAGCAGAATTCTTGATCATTTTATTATTATTATTTTTTTAATGAAGTTGATAATTTTAATTAGATTTACGTATGTGTTGGAGGACATTTTCAACCACGTCAAAATGATACACAAGTAAATTGAATTAATTCCACGCACACGATATATCTTAATTTATAACTGTTTTGGAAGGATAACATTTACGTACTATAGTGTGTTCATGCTCAAAATGTCTCAAATTAAATAGAAATTGATGTTTATTTCTCCTCATGTTTTGAACGTAACGTCTGTCAGCCACAACACATCGGGGACATTGTTATATAAAGAGACACTGTTTACGCTAATTCTCTTTTCTTTCTAGTCTACCGATTGAAAAATTAAAACTTTATCAAAAATATGATCATTAATCCCCCCAAAAGTCATGTAGGCTGAAATACTTACAAATCTTCGGAATAGCACATATCGCCCTGTTCATTTGACAGACACTGTCAAATGAACTGGACGTTATGTGCTATTTATAGAGTTGATCTCAATACTAAGTGCGTCTAAATGTGATCTGGAGGTTAATAATTTAATCTTTTCCCAGTGTTATCTGCATCCGTATTTACCTTCCGACTGTTAGCACTCCAGATAGAACCCGAACAGCCGTGAATGACTGTCTGTTCATGTGTGACGTTCATCTGTTAAGTTACGTGCAGACCAATAATACAAGCTATATAATACCAAGTTTGGCACAAATATCACATTAATATGAAAAACGAAAGGATTAACTTGGAATTTTTATAAATGTATGATTCTGTTCACTTGTTTTCCTTACAGAATAAGTTTACTAGATTGCATAATTATGTAAATAACACAAGGACTGACAGACATTGCATGTGAATTATCTAAATAACACAAGGACTTACAGACATTGCATGTGAATTATCTAAATAACACAAGGACTGATAGACATTGCATGTGAATTATCGTAACGGTGACAGACATGACGACGTCTGTTCATGTTACGTGAATTTCAAAGCCGCATGTTGCATTCAGATTTTAAAAAGTTTAATTAATTTAACAAATAAGTGTATAGATCTATATTGAAGATATTAAAGCATCATATCACAGTGTTGTTTGTTTGTTGTTGGGGTTTTTTTTGTTTTTGTTTTTGTTTTTTTTTTTTGGTTTTTTTGTTGTTGTTTTTTTTTTGGTTTTTGGTTTTTGTTTGTTTGTTTGTTTTTTTGTTGTTTTTTTTTTTTTTTTTTTTTTTTTTTTGTTAGTTTTACACAAACTAGAACTATACAATTATTTTCTTTTGTTAATTCAAGAGTTAGAAACATCTGGGCATGTTATAATTTAGCGTAGATTTTTTTTTACGTCAAATCATTTAATTCTATAGAGAATTTTATATTGATAGGTCTTGTCAAATTCTAATTTATCTAGTTTAATATTGTGCATGAACATAAGAAATTTAATTTGAATAGTAAGGTTTATAAAAGCAGCTGACAAACATGAAAAAGACTGACCAAACAGGTAGGGTGGGGGCCACAATAGGGGATCAAATATTTGCATACAAATATATCGGAAAAATATTTTAAAATCTTCTTCTCAAGAACTACGGAGCCAGAAAAGCTTATATTGACATGAAAGCTTCCTTACATAGTGCAGATTCAAGTTTGTTATAATCATGCCCCCGGGGTAGGATTGAACCACAGTAGGAGATCAAAGTTTTGCATATATCTTTAAAACAAGAGGCCTACAGGCCTTATCGGTCACCTGAATACTAGTGAAAAAGTATCACTACTTCCATGGGCTATGAAATCTAGAAAAAAAAAATCCTGTTCTGAATATCTAAGCTAAACTTTAATGTTCAGCAACAGTATAAAACAAGATGTGTTCTTAAAACTTCACTGCCCTCAAAAGAGCATACACTGATGAAAGGCATTAAATAATGGGTGGATTAAATTAAACCATCAAAATATATGACTAATTTGGACTCATCTTAAAGTCATAATCCTGGGTTGTGAAATTCAACATTTTTTGTAAATCCTTTTCTGCTATTCCTAAGTATGCATTTAGATTTTATACAGTATCAGCAAACTTACACATAAATACTATATACTAAGTTTGGCCTCACCCTGGGGTCAAAACCCTTACTCTGGGGAAAATCAAATTTACAATTTTGGTAAAAGACTACCTGCTCTATCCATTTAGTTTCAATTTAGTATCAAAAACACTAAAGGAAATGTTATTTAAGTGTTTTACACATAAACTCTATATAACAAGTTTGGACCCGCCCTGGGATCAGAACCCCTATCCGGGGGATCATGAAATTTACAATTTTGGTAGAGGCCTTCCTGCTCTACATCACTATGCATTTAGTTTTTCTTACATATGTGTGGTTCTTGAGAAGAAGATTTTTGAAAGTTTGTCATTTTGGGGCAGTTTTTGCCCTGCCCCTAAGGCCCCATGGGTGCAGGAATCCTGAAATTTACAATTTATGTTCCCTTTGTTCTAAAAATGTTTTATACCAAATTTGAAAAGAATTGGAATGATATTTATCAAGAAGAAGTTAAAAATGTCTATTGTTCACACATTTAATAACTGACCATTTTGGCCCCAATTTTGGACAGTTTTTGCCCTGCCCCTAGGGCCCCAGGGGTGTTGGAGTCCTGAAATATACAATTTATGTCCCCCTTGTCCCAATGATGCTTCATACCAAATTTGAAAAGAATTGGACTGGTAGTTATTAAGAAGAAGTTTAAAATGTTCAATTGTTAACGCACGACGGACGACGACGGACGAAAACCAATTGCAATAGGTCACCTGAGTTTACTCAGGTGACCTAAAAAACCTGTGATTTGATATATGTAATTGCAATTATATAGGAACTGCAACATTTTGGAAGATGTCCATGGCCATATATGTATTATTATTCCATGAAGCTTGTATTTAATGTAATCATGATAAAAAAAAAAATGAAGATTTTTTAGAATTTCATATTGAATTACATTTACATGGAAACCAGATGAATGAATAAGAATTTGTAGAGATCAAGAAAATATTTAATTTTATGTACAGAACATGTTACCTTACAACAATACGAAACATGACAGGCCACACACATCCGAAAGTGAACTTAAAAATTAATCATGCTGAGAGAATGAGAAAATACAGAGAGAGTTGGAATGATGACCAAAAACGGAAGTATCATGTCTAACAAAAACCAAGGTACCATGCATGATGGAAACCAAGGCCCCCATACCTTGTGAAAGCCCGGGTACTATGCCTGAAAACAAACTCAGCTACTGTAGTATCCGACAAGATCCCAGCAACAATATCTAACCAAACTGTATTTGAGAAGCTCTTTAATGTGAGTGAGCTGGATGAAAATATTTTAACAAAAAGTTTATCTGGTATCCTGTCTGATGAAAACCCAAATTCCATGTCTGACAAAATCCAAGGTACTTTGCATGATAAAAACCCAGGTCCCACACCATATGAAGGAAGGGGTACTATGACTGACAATAAACCAGATATCTCTACCTGAGGCACTCGACGGAAACCAAACTTCCACATTTGATCAGAACGAATCTCTTTTTGTATGACCAAAACCCAGGTACGAAGTCTGATAACAACTTACATACCACATTTGAAAAAAAAAAACCTAGATAACATATCAGATCATTCTTCTTTGTTTTTATTTGCAGAATATATTAAGTAAAAAATCATAAGGGTATAGATCTTGCATGGCAAACATCATACATCCGAGAGAAATTTGTATATGGAACTGTTACAAATTTGTCAGATATGAAGAACACAGTGACCTTAATCAGAGATGCAGGTTCGGACACCACAATGTAGATCTATACATTGTAGATAGTATAGATATCGGGGTGTCTGTTAAGTTACATTAGACATGACATGTCTTTATTGGACCTGCGTTACAGGATTTGTATGTTTGTGTTTATTATGGTATGGTAGTGGTCTGTCATGTTACACTATACGTCTGTCATTTTACAGTATATGAATTTCATGTTACGGTATATGTCTGTCATATGTTACGGTATGTGTCTGTCATGTTACGGTATATGTCTGTCATATGTTACGGTATATGTCTGTCATGTTACGTTATTTGTCTGTCATGTTACGTTATATGTCCGTCATCGTTACGTGACACAAATTTCAATCGTTCATAAAATATCTATTTGTGAATTTATTATCTATTTTTGACATTTTATAACTTATTTAGAATCTAAACTTGATATGCAAATAAAAAAAATCAGGAAAAAATCACGTCTAAATATTTCCTAATTTGTCCCCAATTGTATCCTCAAGAGCGAATTTAGAGCCATATCAGGATGACGCATGACGTCATTTGGCCTATATCTGGTGAAAGTCTTTCATGCATATGAAGGTTTGAACTGTGTTACTTTACGCCAGCAAATGTAAACTAGCGTTATACGAAAAGCATGCCGGTGTGATGTTGTTCATAACTCATGTGCCTCAAAAATTAACATTTATTTCTCTGACATATTTACATTATATTTTCATTTCTGTCAGAGAATATAGTCATACTATATGCAGGGGCGGATCCAGGAATTGCGGTTACGGGGGCGCCACTTTTATGAGGCAGGGGGTCTGGGCCCGCCTTTAGGCCCCCGATGGATCCAGGGCGAAGCCCTGGTGGGGACCCAGCCCCCGGAAGCTCCTGGATTTTACAGGGCTTGAAATATGTCTCCTATTTAGTCATTTGTACTATTTTCTATCCTTTTTTATAAGGTGAAATTAATAAAATGACGCAAATATTAGGGTTTTTTGGAAATAATTAAGTTATCCTATCAAAGTAATTCAAGAAATCAAAAGATTCTGTCATTTAATTCTCCGGGAGTGGAAGAAGTTATTGCTTCTTATATCGTTTAATACATTTTTCTAAACAAGATACCACGATTTACCTTAAATTTGAAAATTTTAGGGGGGGGGGGGGCGCCGGCTGCTGCCCCCTTTAAATCCGCCACTGCTATGGATTCGGGTTAGAATATGTCCTCAGTACCTCTTGCTTGTCGGAAGAGGCGACTTAATGGGGCTGTCCTTTGGATGAGACCGCAAAAACCGAGGCCCCGTATCACAGCAAGTATGGCACGATAAAAATCCATCCCTGCTCAAAGATCCCGTGGGGACCCGGGTTAGAATAGGTCCTCAGTATCCCTTGCTTATCATAAGAGGTGACTAAATGGGGCGGTCCTTCGGACGAGACTGTAAAAACCAAAGCCATTGTCACAGCAGGTGTGGCACCTCCCTGCTCAAAGGTCATAAGCGCCGAGCATACTGCCATAGGCCTAAATTTTACAGCCCTTCACCGGCAGCGTCTCTATATGAGTGAAATATTTTCGAGCGGGTTGTTAAACAATATCCAACCAATCCCTGC
This sequence comes from Ostrea edulis, assembly GCF_947568905.1. NCBI lineage: Eukaryota > Metazoa > Mollusca > Bivalvia > Ostreida > Ostreidae > Ostrea > Ostrea edulis. Next base: position 80,807,001 of record NC_079170.1, read on the forward strand.
TCAAAGGCCCTAAACGCCGAACGTACGTAGGCCTAAATTTAGCAGCCCTGTTTCCATACGAGTGACAAAATTATCGAGACGGACGTTAAATAATATAATATACAATCAATCAATCTATGTCATTCACAGGGCTAGCATTTAAATCTAAAGACATAATCATTGGAAATGTAAATATATAGTTATATTAATACCTATATCCTTTTTTCATTTTAAAAGCCCCCCCCCCCCCCCCCCCCCCCCCCCCCCCATTCGGCTAACCTTGGCCGATTACGGTACATCGGATAACAACAAGCAACTATATCATGTAAAGGAGAAAAATTTGGCGGCACAATTTGACACCTTTAGATAAATAAAGCCTTCCTTTCGAGCTTGTAAAAGAACGAATCCATTGTTATAGACACCTGGAACCAAGTACAAAGAGTTTAAATAATAAACATGATATACACTACATGTAATAAGATAGTTAATCAAACAAGGCATCTAATCCCACCTCTGGTGTTTCCAGGAGTCCCAAATCGTTATCTTAAAAAAAACTCTAGATTGTATCCGATTATCATCCAGTATACACGCACGCATCTCTCAGGCTATCCCGTATTTTACTCTATGCCTGAATTCTGCATACAGGGATTGTTGAATAAATTACCGCCGCCTTCGTACACGCCAGCGTCTATCAATAAATATGGATGATTATCGTGAATATTTGAGAAAAAGTCGGACGCCCAGAGTTAAAGGAAAACCGCACCTACTTGTAAAGATGCGGGTTATTTCATTTCTTTGATATCGTTGTATTTATTCACCAATCATAGGCCCTCAGGGGCCGTACACAATTTTAACAATGAAACTGATACAATATACACGCGTTATGTTCTTGGCTAATCCGAGATTCCTCTGACTCTTACCCCCACTTTTATATTGTGGCATGTGCACATGTCTTAATATAAAAGCAAGGGTGCACATGCCACAATATAATAGCAGGGGTAAGAGTCAGAGGAATCCTGGATTATAGCTCTATACGCGTATAAATACCAGCGGCACTGCTTACCTTGTTTCTATCCGCCCGGCATTCATCCGAGAGATGTAATCCGATGGTTGCACAATATTATCATAGACACAGCTATTTGGCGGGCTGGAACTTATAGGACGATACCGCGTTCAGACTCCAACGGATAGATTCCCCGGGGTCTATTGATTCGTTATAAATGATGTTTGCCCGATATTGTCCTACTGTACATTACAATCTCTCATCAGAGGGCGTTACGCTCCACAACGTATCGAATATTGTGATTTTGTCCTTGTCGAAAACAAAGAATATCTCCTACACTTTAGAATAAATGTAATGCGTTTTATATATATATATATATATATATATATATATATATATATATATATATATATATATATATATATATATATATAAAACGCATTACATTTATATATATATATATACTTGCAATGTATACATGTATGTGTTTGATAAAGGGTTTATAAATGATAAATAATTAATTTTGATTTCCTAATTGTGAATTTTCTTTATTTTTGGATTAAGCATTTGAAAATTTATTGTTTTACTTCATGTTTGATCTCAGGGAGCGCATTTTCACACGTGTTCGCAATTTTTAACTTTAACACCTCTTTCCTGTTTCACTATGCATAGTGGTAATTGGTTTTTACAATCTATCAAATTTAAGATAAGATCTGAGGATTGCATTTTCTTTAATTTGGTTATGCTTATATATCTTTTACTCATTTTACTGTCGTAACTTAATGTCATTGAGCTTTCCCCTGAATTTGGAACTTTCTTTAGTTTATTTCATTGGTCAATTTAAATGCAAGTAGGCGGATCTGTCAAAATTGAGACATGTGTGAGTTTGCATGAGTAGGATTCTACCTAAATTCTTTGTGAAATTAAGTTTAACTTTTTCTTTATGAACCTTTATAGTTTGATCTTTGTTAAATTGAGATATACCAAAAACCTGACATTGCGAAATTCATGTTTGTAAAATTTGTTGATATTTGGACTTGAATAAATTTTGGAACTTTAGATAATACTAGCTGTGTTTCTACATAGAGTTACACACGTGCCATTATTACACTGTTTAAAGTTCACACACACTTTACAAATTGTGAATTTGAAAGATATCTCTCATATGTGCATGTACGAACTTCAGAAATTTACAAAATATTAGATATATAAAATTATGTTAGTCTGAATTTAACAACATCTCTTAACATATCTGGCGATATTCCATATAAGATTTTCAATGTTTCCATCGCCATACTTTACATTCCGCACGCAGACTTGGTATGTTAGCAATGCATATAGTAATTTATCATAGCTACAATTATACTTCTCATAAATAAGCATGAGAATTTCGTTTAAGTACTGTTGCTTTTTCAGAATGTTGAATAAACTTATCAATATACTCAGATTATTAACTGTGGAAGTCTTATTGAATTGAACATTGTTTCGTTGACAGAGCATCAAAAGGTCTGTAGCACAAGTTCATGTATATAGCCCACTCCCGATACAACAATTTATTAAAAATATATATAATATTTACTTTTATCCATTTATTCAGAGAATCAGACCCGGGAGAGCTATTCTTAATATCACAGATAATTAATATAATACCAAACTTGACAAAAAACACCCTTGGGTAAAGGGCTTTCAAGTTTGTTCAAATGAAGGGCTATGCCCCATTCAAAGAAGAGATAATCACAAAAATGCAAAAATACAGTGGGGTCATTTAAAAATCTTAAGAACCAATGGACCCAAAGAGCTGAAACTTACATGAAAGCTTCTTGACATGTGGAAATTCAAGATGGTTAAAATCGTGACCCCTGGGGGTATGATGGGACCACAATAGGGGATCAAAGTTTTACATACTGTCACTACCTGTTTTAACGACTTAGGTGTGTCGCGGCCGGGATTCAAACCCCGAGCCTTCCGCATGCGGGGCGACCGCTCTAACCCCTCGGCCACCGCGTTTTAGCTCAGGTGAGCTAAAAATAAACAACTAGCAAATGTATTTGAAGGTGCATTACCTATTTCAAAGTCCCAAAGAAACCAAATAATGGTAATAATTTGACAAATGTTTAAAATCATCGATGGAATATAAAGAAGGTGTTGCACGTCTATGTTACTCTCCGTTTAATATCTTGAGAACCCTTTGTTTGAAAGACATCAAACTTGGCAATCGTAACTACTCGGCTATTTCCGTAACGGTTACGGAAAAAGACGAGCGCGTGATCCGATTGCAAACTTGGTACACTGGTACAACTTCAGGAGAAGATGATCCCTATTAATTTTGAGGTCACATGGTCAAAGGTCAAGGGTCAAACAGGACATTAGAATATACTGTCCGCTTAATATCTTAAGAACCCTTTGCTTGACAGACATCAAACTTGGTACACTGGTACATCTTCAGGAGAAGATGACCCCTGTTGATTTTGAGGTCATATGATCAAAGGTCAAACTAGACATGGAAATATACTGTCTGCTCAGTATCTTGAGAACCCTTTTCTTATCAAGACATCAATCTTGGTACACTGATACATCTTCAGGAGAAGATGACCACTATTGATTTTGAGATCACATGGTCAAAGGTCAAGGGTCAAACTGGACATAGAAATATACTGTCTGTTCAATATCTTGAGAACCCTTTGCTTGACAGACATCAAACTTAGTACAGGTGTGTATATTCAAGAGGAAATGACTCCTATTAATTTTGAGGTCACATGGTCAAAGGTCAAACAGGACATAGTAATATACTGTCCACTCAATATCTTGATAACCCTATTGCTTGACAGACATCAAACTTAGTACACTGGTACATCTTCAGGAGAAGACCCATATTGATTTTGAGGTCAAAAGTCAATTGTTGAACTGGGCATAGTAATATATTTTGTCTCCTATATTTTAAGAATTATTTTCTTGATTGACACCAAACTTCGTACACTGGTACAGCACAACGAGTAGATGACCCCTATTGATTTTTAGGTCACATGATCAATTCACTCTTGACATAGGAAGATATTGTCTGCTCAATATTTTGAATTGATGATACTACTGTGATGATTAACGGTCGGGCTCGGAAAAGTCGGGCTCGGGATGTATATAGCTATTACGTAAACCGGGCTTTATTGCTGTGCATTACGGGGAAAAGAGTACCAATTCATTTCCCATAGACCTCAATGTTAACCTTTGGCCCTCTCACTAATTAACTATATCGATTTTAAATAAATGACCGTAAACATTTCAATGTTCATTCCAAGTGTTGATAAAAAATGACAAAAAATATATAGGGTCCCGTGCCTTTTATAGGCCATATTTGTACTTTTTTACAACACATAGCAATCTGCAGTAAATTACACACTTCATTTAAAGCACACCCCTACCATGGTCATTTCTCGATTTTGTACGATAATTTTTCATCCTGACAATTAATTTGAACCTCTATGATATTTCTTTCAATTCCAAATAATTTCACTCTTGATATTAGCCAATCACGCAACACCTAGACATTTATATCTCCGCTCAATCTTGGGTAAACTCCGTCCGGGTTACGCATACGGGGGTTTGGTACTCTCATTCCTATGAATGCGTCCGAGGGTAGTTCGAGTGCACATCAGTATATAAGGCGGTGATGAGCGATATTTCGCCAGTTCATTGTCGGAGCTTGAAGGAGTAAGATCGCAGCAGAAGCGGTAAGGCGAGAATAAATTCAACCCTGGTTATGTTTAGTATACGGTGGCTAGTATACTGGTTTTAGGGTGTTATACAGTGAATTAAAACTGTTTGTTATATTTCGATATAATTGTACTCATAGAGTTCTGTCTGGGTATAGGACAGATCTGGAGATAGATCCGAGACCCGTACTTGTATAGGATACATACCTGTCCCGAGGATACATACCTGCCCGGACACAGACCATATGCCTAATTAGATTTGTTTGCTCTTATATTAGGGATAGATAATCCTAAGACTTATCTGTATAATTATATTCACTCGTTCTTATTCACATCATTTTTCGTAATTATTTCTGATTGTCATTTTTCTATATATACAATCATTTATCTATCATTGTCTTGATCTATCCAAATTTACGGACCCAAACACGTTACACTACTATCAATTAAATGATGTGTGTATAACCCTTTTCAATTTTGCACCATGGGGGGCATATGTGTTTTACAAACATCTCTTGTTCATCTAGATTTTTTTAAATTGAAACACGCTTCTAGTTTATATAAATGTTTTATGTCAAATCTCTGTTCATTATCATGTGCCGAGTCTGAAGTAAGTTTCAAACCTGGACACTGTTTAATTTGTGAATAGGACTCTCAACAAACACGTCGAATACGACATGCAATACCTGTGTTTTAATACTTAAGGCTGCTAACGAGAACTTGTATGTTTTTCTGAATGAAAGTTGTTGACAAAGGCATGGTGCCTTTTACGAAAAACCGTTCTGAACTTTGCAAAGCTTTGGAAGAAAATACTTCAAGGCCAAACAAGGTAAATAACCGCTAAACAATTTCAGTTTATATGTATTCCAGTAGCAAATTGCTATGCTTAATCAATTTTTACAGGTGCATGTACTTCGAATAATATTGAACTTTATTAATGCGTATTAAACTTCCCAGACCAGAGTCATGTACGGTTGCCAATTGTTGGTTGTTGAAAATAATACATACGAGTATACGAGCTTTTGGACTGCAATAGTATAGAATATTAAATATTTGATACACTCGTAACATGTAACCGTATGCATTGTATCTGATATCACCTTTCATTAAAAAACAAAAAAAAAGATAATCTAATTTTCACGATTTCAAAAATTATATTTAGACTACATGTATAATGTATTGACACATAAAATGTATTAAGCTTGTCCCTAGCACTGGGGAATCCTTCAGGTATTTAAATGACAAATACGTAATGAGTATAAATATGAATGAAGGTCAGTTCTACGTCACGAGTGCTGACACGGAGCTCCGATTAGGGAAAATTCCCGCTTCGGTGCAACATCCTCTTTACGCCCCTTCAGGATCCACGCCCGATGCGCCCACGTGCACTTTATTTCAAATTTGAGAAAAATACCCGAGGCTATAAACTGCACCGCTTAACGCCATATATACTTCATGTAGCTCCTTATAAATATTTTTTATTAACATTTTACTTATATTTCTGCTGGGATATTCACAGCCATTCGAATAGTCGCACTATTATTTATCAAGATCCATACGCACATCGTTAATATTCATGAGGAAATGTTTAAAACATACTTTTGTATACCAAAATGCTTCTCGTGGCCACTGATTTGGTCAACGGATATTATATTTGCATAAATTCTTCCTTGTATTGAATATACATAGTGTTTGCTTTTATTTTCCGCCATTCAAAGTCAAATGATTCTTAAAATATTAATAATAAATTTACACCAATATTTTGACTGTAATAAACTTTGACTGTATCTCGATACAGGAGGCATCATGGACACTGCGATACCTAAGTGACATAGATCTAGGCCTAGTCAATATTTAGTCAGATTCTTCACTGTCATTGAAAAAGGATACTACGACATGCCTATATAATAATGTCAAAAGCACATTCACTATGTTTTAATTCATCATAATTTATTCTCTCTGTGAAAATATTACTGTAAGTGTACATCCGTGGTAACGTGCCCCGGGTACTTTTTTATTCAGGTCAGGGGTGGTTGGTATTTAAATAAAGTGCACCGTACCAATTAAGCTGGAATCTGTGGGCATCAGCTTTATTCATGTTAACAAATATTTGCATTGGTCGCTTACTAGTTTTAGGAATTTCGAAATAACCCCTAAGCATTCTAACCGATCCCTTCGTTTTGGCGTAATTCAAATCACGTACTTACAAAAACGACCCCAGATGATTGTGTAATATAAATGTAAGTTGTTTTGTTGAATATCAAACATTCTTGCCAAAACTAGACTACGAGCAATTAAACAAAAGAAAATATTTCCACAATGACAGTTTTGGAATACGTAACACTAGTTGGAGTTAGGGGGCGGGGACGGAGGGGCACCTGCAATAAAGATTTTGAATCTCGAAAATGTACTCATATATATTTTATTAGAATACGATATGAACTCTCTCTCTCTCTCTCTCTCTCTCTCTCTCTCTCTCTCTCTCTCTCTCTCTCTCTCTCTCTCTCATACATATGGATATATCAGTGACAGATTGAAAACACATACGTGGTAGGTACAAAAATGTATATATACGATTGATATATTAACTTCGTTCCGTTCCGTTTCGCTAAATATTGATATCCACGCGGATATTGGTACATGTCGGAACGACACCAAATTGTTTTCATTTTCTTTCTATTACTTTTAAAGATAATCTAGAGTAAAAATGCATGAACTGGTTTATATAAAGTTTTGCGTTTTGTAAACAACTTCATGATGCGTTATTTAAAAAATCAGTTTTATGCTGGATATTTGATGAATGATATTTTTTCTCTACAAATACAGCTGCTAGTCTTCTTTGCCTCTTTTTGTCCAAACTACGGATCTTCATTTTCGATGATTATAAAAAGAATAAGTCAATAACAACATACTATGTCTGCAGCATTAACACTTCCATTTCGATATGTTTCGTTCCGTTCCGCTAAATCCACACGGATATGGGTATTTAACGAACCGGAGCCAGCGCAGAAAATGTGCATTCTGTATCAATAATAAATGCATATCAAAAAATTAAATCTAGCTCACAGTAACTACAGATATCAAAGCCTACGAAAATCCCACAGGAGGGGACACAATTTTATATAAAAACTAGAACTTTAAAGTCCGGGATTTCATTTTACAACCATTTTCTTTTCAAAGTGGATTCCACTGCAAGGTCATCGTCGCAAGCCACGGCTGAAATGTCCGCTCCTCTCCTTAGGGTACATTTCAGTCGTGGCTTGAGGGAATGCCTCAAGGTATCCAACAACCGGCTCCGTTCTCAAGATACTCCACAACCGGCTACGTTCTCAATATACCACACAATCGACTCCGTTCCGTTTCGCAAAATACCAATAGCCCAGTTTTGAAGTCGAAGCAGTTGTATTCGGAAAACGTGTGACAATGTGCATAGTGCTGCATAATCAACACATTCGGGCAATTTGAAATGTCCCACAGGCAATTGTATCATTTAGGTTAGAAATTCGAACCCAAGCGACTGTTTACCCATCTTTTTAAATGTTAGAAGATATATTCAGATTTCTACGATCATTGTCACTAGTCTAGAAATATACATACCTCATCATGGAATTATGCATGTTTGATGTTATAAAAATATGCATGCCTAACAATGGATAATTCAATTACCTCCTATATTCAGATGCCTTGTGGTGAAAATATTCACTAATTCTCTTCGACAATGGACCACTTTCCTGCAAAAAGCGGGCTTTTCGGACGAACAACCCCCACGCGCAGTTCGTGCTTTCCGTGTCAGAATGTCCGACTTATCCTTGAATTCATCGATTTCTAGTGTACAATCAGAACTCGTAATAGGTCGTTGATCGTTACTAGGAAGTATTTTTCCCGGAATGTTATCAGTTTGATACGACTACATATATTTCTGATAGTTTATATACTCGGTGTATATGTACGGTGATATATTTAGGACATGCAAATGTTTTTTGTTTTTTGTTTCCTTCTTATGTTGGAAAATATTATGTCGCTCGAACGAGATATGATGTCGTTCGAACGAGATATTATCTCGTTCGCATGACTTATCATCTCGTTCGCACGAGATAATATCTCGTTCACACGACTTATTATCTCGTCTGCACATGATATCTCGTTCGCACGGCATAATATCTCGTTCGCACGAAATAAGTTTTTGGTTTTTTATTGGGTTTTTTTACTTTGCACCTACTATATACTTGATTGACCAAAGTCTGTGGTATTCAACATAGGCACATGAAGGGTGGATAGCTTGTATAGATCTTATGTTCATTCATTCATTCAATATTTTATTCCTCTTTGCAGAGAGTATATCAGAAATATATATATTACATTAAGGATGAATCATAGAACATATGTACAAATATGAAAATGTGAGAACAAAGAAAAAAAAAACAAAAAAAAAGAAGAAAAAAAAAACTACCATTACATAATTACATGTAAATGAATAAAAAAGAAAGGAAATGTAATATAAAAGGAACTTATTGTATACTAACTTTTAGTTGAAATTCATATGCACCTTTTGTATATAGCAAAAACTTTAATTAAATAATTCCCACATAGAAGTAGTAACTTTTTTTCCTTCTGTTCTGACAGTGGATAAATTGGGGCTTTACCTAACATATATGTATATAAATCTTCTTCATCAAGGGCACAGAATTCTGCACAGACACACAGATCAAGGTTTGTAATATCGTCCCAAAATTGTTCTCTGTTTGAGGAAAAGTTGGGACAACTGCAGGCAATGTGTTTAAACATATCATTATATTCGGAGTTACAAAGTTGGCATGTATATATGTTTCTCATGGGAGGTATTGTCCAGAGTTTAACTAAGGTTTTAATGATTTTGGTTTCTTGTGTCGACCATATGATTTTCCAAATTCTTGGCAACCCCTTTCCATCATGTAACTGTATAAATCGCGTAAAGTCTGAGTCAAGATATGTTCGTTTATTCCATTCACAATCTTCGTAAAGAGAAATAGAGGATTTTACAGGGTTTTTTCCAGGTATATTTGTTTGGGAAGGCACCAGATTCCAAGTAAGATGCAAGATATTGCGTCAAGGAGTACTTATCCAGAATGACTAGAATGTCTTTAATGAATCCGTGCGTGGTTTCCCATGGGTTACACAAAAATGTAAAGAGTCTGAAGAGAAATATTTGTTTCGCCAGCACATTATGAGAGAAATTGCACAGTTTTCCTAAAAACAATAGTTTCCTTTTATTAATTTCAGATATAATAGGTCTGAGACCTAATAAGCTTTCACACATATCGGACCGCGTTGATAGATTCAAGCTTTGAATATCTTTAACGATAAAATGTTGAAGTCGACGCAACATCTGAAGATCCTGGGTTTTAAGATCATTCCAAATTTCACATCCATATAATGTAGAAGGTATGACTACCTTTTTATAAAGATTCACAAGAGTAACTGGATTGGAATTTTCTGAAGATAAGTGTTTTATGGAGTAAAAAGATCGTCTGCCTTTGTCACATGCCTCCTTTGTCCTGGTTAGAGATTTGAAATGAGAGTTTTGAATGATCCCAAGATGATTGTAGTCACTCTTTACAGGAATGATTTCATCACCCACTAACCATTGATTTGAGACGACATTGTGTGATTTACCGAATACTATAATACATGATTTTTTAGCGTTGAAAGAGAATCTCCATCTACAAGAATAATTGTATGCTGCATCCAACATATTCTGGAGTGAGTGCGGAGTTGACGATAAACAGGCAATATCATCTGCGAGAGTAGGGGTCGATGACTCTATATTATGAATTCCGAAGTTTTTATTGATGTGACCAAGTTCCTTAAGTAAGTCATTGAAATAAACTGTGTATAAAAATCCAGATAAGACACCGCCTTGCCGTATTCCTTGTTCAACCGGAAACCAGTCTGATCGTTGGTAATTTACAATTACAGCACTTTTGGTATCGATGTGGCAGTCGTCTATCAATGTCCATAATTTTCCCTTGATACCTATTTCGTTAACTTTACAAAGCAATCCTTTTCTCCATACTGTATCAAAGGCTTTTCGGCTGTCTAGGAAACATGAATATACACGTGATCCGTTTTCAATGTGATGTAAGATTGTTTCTTGAAGGTTAAATGCAGCTGTGATAGAACTTAAACCTTTATGAAAACCTTGTTGTTGAGGACTCGGGTATTTCTCTTTGAATGTTACATTCATAATCCTTGTGTAGATGATTTTTTCAAAAACTTTGAATATAGTAGACAATAATGAAATGGGTCGGTAGCTGTCAGGAGAAGTTTTTTGTTTGTTTCCACCCTTGAAAATTGGTACTATAAAACCTTGTTTCCATCCAGAGGGGATTTTACCTAGTTTTATTATGCTGTTGAATAATACACATAAATATTTTGATAATACACTTTTTCCATGAATCAAATGTTCCGATTGAATTTTGTCGGGCCCAGGGGCTTTTTTTGATTTTAATAGTGTTATAGAATCAACTATTTCCTTTTCTGTAACATATCCACCTGGAAGATCGGCAGAATTTTCAGTTTCTTGTATTTTGATACGATTGTATTGTCGAATGGTATTGTTGTAAAATTGATTGTCATACATTTCATTTTGTCCGGGCTCGTACACAGTTGAGAAGTATTCAGCAAAAACTGAGGCGACACTTTCAGGTGTATTTCCTACTCTTTCGGCAAACTGTATTTCTGGATATAACTTTGTTTGGCGTGGTTTTTGTCGACGAATTAATTTCCAAAACAATCGAATGTCGATTCCTGCAGCGTTGTCGATATCTTCGTACGTTTTTCGAATAAAGTCCTGGGAGGCGCTTTCTTGACATCGTCGGAAATGGCGTTTTGCATGTTTATACTCAGCATACGATATGTGCTGCATACCCCGAGGTCTTCCTTCTTTTACCCATTTGACTCTAAGTTCCATTTCGTTCTTATGAGCTTCATTTACTGAGGTATTCCAATAAGGTTTGGTATGAGGATTATATGAACACATGGGAATAGTTAGTTTGGCACTTTTTATCACAGCGTTAGCAATTTCTGTTGAATATGTATTTATATCATTTACAGACGACATGTTGTTCTCATCGAGCAGTATATGGTTTAAGTCTTTTTTCAGCTGATTACAGTACTTGATCTTTGTATCTGTGCATATTCTGTGCCACGCAGGCCATTTAGATGTGTTTGGTAATAATGTGTGTGGGTTTTCCAAAACTTCAACCTTAACTATTATAGGTAAGTGGTCTGAGGTGCTAGATATTATACCTTCTTCTATAATTGCATAATCTAAAATACGATTTTGTAGGGATTCACTAAAAATATATAATCTAACATGGTTTTACAGGGTACAAATGTATAAACATCTTGACATTGGTTTTTCTTACTACTAGTAACATCACAATACATATTGTTTTTCCTGACAAAATCTGTAAGTTCAGCTGATTTATAAATATTTGTTCTGTCAGCATCTTTTTGTAGTATGCTTCCATTCATGTCACCAGCAAAAATTACATGACCATGATTTGAGTAATTAGTGAATAATCCGTTAAGTATATTCAACACTTCTCTATATTGATCAACATTGTTTTCAGAAGGTAAATACACACCAAAAACATATAATGGAACATGATTTGGAGTTTTTAAACAGATACCAACAACTCTGTTGGAGTTAGTGTAAACTGAAGATGTGTAAAATTCTAAGGAATTTTTGTATAATATTGCTACACCTCCTTTACCTATTTCATCATTTTTGTCCGATTTTTCAAATTTTGCTGCACTTATATAATTCTTATCAATACAATCAAAGAATTTAGAACATGATTCGGGTAACTTGTGTTCTGAGATTACAGCAATATCACAGTCAGATAAACGTAAAAGATTTGTCAAACATACACTAGAGGACATAATTCCTCTGACATTCCAATTCAAAATTGTAAGTAACATATATACATGTACTATAGTGATACACAACATTATGTATTGTCTAAGATTGTTCATTGTGAAGAGTATCTTTATAATCGTTTTGGCGACTTCGTTGTCTCTCATGTGCATTGATCCATGGACGGCATTTGACTCCGTGAGGCCAGAATGAACACGCACATAATGTTTTACGATTTTCTTCGGGAACGTGGATTTTCGCAGACAAACAGTCCTGATTATATTTGGACTGGAATAAGGATAGATACGTCACACGGATATTACTGTCTCGTACATAGTTAATAATGCCATCCCGAGTAGTGTCACAGTCTATGCCCGTGAGGTAAAATTGAGCGTTTCTCCGTCTATGATGCGTTATTCCGAGAAATACGTCTCGTTTTTGATTTGGATCATGGGCTTGATTTAGACCAGATTGTTTTGCTACAAACGGGTCGGGCTTCCGGGAAATATGCACAGGGATGGGAATATTGTTTTTTGAGTGGCTACTGTCTGTCAGTGCTGGACAGGAACTACTAGTATCACTTAATTTTACACTTGACTGATGTTTTGGTGCATTATGATTTTCATCAGTAACTTCTTTCTGTACTTTGCATTTATCTGGACATTCTTGTGTGTTTCGCGTGGAATTCTCTGTTGTACCGTTATTTAGTGCCGAGCCTTGTGAATGATCACTGGACCGCGAAGTGCTTTCACTGATCCGAGACTGACTATCTGGGGCCCTCGGTGGGGTAACGACAGCAGCATATGACTTTGACATCTTAATATCAGACAATTGTTTCTGTAGACTTTGACAAAGTTTGGACAATCTAGATAATTCATTGCTGATTTTTTGAGATTTGGCTTGTTCCTCAGTAAAGTCAAGACCTTCAACACACTTCAGACGTGCCTTAGTGGTTTTACGAAAAGTTTCACATGATGTGGCATGGACTTCTATGTCACTTTTCATTTTATCAACTTCCGCAATTAATGAAGAATTTTTAGATTTGAGATCTGTTATAGTTTTTTGCATGTTTTTAATAATTTTGTCTGTGCCTGATGCGCTGACTTCAAGTTCATGCATACGTTCTACAAGTGTTTACGTTATGTAGTGTTGATCTATGGTAAATGCGCTTGATATTTCAGAAATATCTTGTTTTTTGTCAAAAACATCTGATAGATGCGAATTGTCACCATTACAGAACATATAAAGAGCAAAACAGTCCTTTGCGTATCTTACTGAGCTTGGGTTGGCTTTAGTGTTTCTACGCTGTATGAGGTTTCCCTTAGGACACCCTTCAATGGTTTTAGCCCTGCTACAAAGAAATGTCCTATATTCTATTATAAGCTGTTCGTTACTGGACGTTAACTGCAACAGTTTTTCAATATACATTTCCTTTGGAAGATTTTGTAGAACATTGTCAAACGACTCAAAATCACATGTACAATTTGTCAGCACAGTATTGGGAAATGTCTCTTCAACCAAATTGTGCTCAGGTTGGTTTTCGCTCACTGGATTGTTTGTCAGAATATGGACTATTTCAGAGTTTTGTGGACTATATGCACATTGCATTGTATCTTCCTCGTTCAAAACACTATCTATAGTATTGCTAAGGTTACTTACAGAGTCTGTAGTGGAACACATATTCCGTAAATTCGTATAACTTTTCTCAGTCAATCCGTTACGTCCGCCATCATCGAACGCCATTTTTCAACTAACTTCAAGGCCAAACAAGGTAAATAACCGCTAAACAATTTCAGTTTATATGTATTCCAGTAGCAAATTGCTATGCTTAATCAACTTTTACAGGTGCATGTACTTCGAATAATATTGAACTTTATTAATGCGTATTAAACTTCCCAGACCAGAGTCATGTACGGTTGCCAATTGTTGGTTGTTGAAAATAATACATACGAGTATACGAGCTTTTGAACTGCAATAGTATAGAATATTAAATAGTTGATACACTCGTAACATGTAACCATATGCATTGTATCTGATATCACCTTTCATTAAAAAACAAAAACAAAAAAGATAATCTAATTTTCACGATTTCAAAAATTATATTTAGACTACATGTATAATGTATTGACACATAAAATGTATTAAGCTTGTCCCTAACACTGGGGAATCCTTCAGGTATTTAAATGGCAAATACGTAATGAGTATAAATATTCATGAATGAAGATCAGTTCTACGTCACGAGTGCTGACACGGAGCTCCGATTAGGGAAAATTCCCGCTTCGGTGCAACATCCTCTTTACGCCCCTTCAGGATCCACGCCTGATGCGCCCACGTGCACTTTATTTCAAATTTGAGAAAAATACCCGAGGCTATGAACTGCACCGCTTAACGCCATATATACTTCATGTAGCTCCTTATAAATATTTTTTATTAACATTTTACTTATATTTCTGCTGGGATATTCACAGCCATTCGAATAGTCGCACTATTATTTATCAAGATCCATACGCACATCGTTAATATTCATGAGGAAATGTTTAAAACATACTTTTGTATACCAAAATGCTTCTCGTGGCCACTGATTTGGTCAACGGATATTATATTTGCATAAATTCTTCCTTGTATTGAATATACATAGTGTTTGCTTTTATTTTCCGCCATTCAAAGTCAAATGATTCTTAAAATATTAATAATAAATTTACACCAATATTTTGACTGTAATAAACTTTGACTGTATCTCGATACAGGAGGCATCATGGACACTGCGATACCTAAGTGACATAGATCTAGGCCTAGTCAATATTTAGTCAGATTCTTCACTGTCATTGAAAAAGGATACTACGACATGCCTATATAATAATGTCAAAAGCACATTCACTATGTTTTAATTCATCATAATTTATTCTCTCTGTGAAAATATTACTGTAAGTGTACATCCGTGGTAACGTGCCCCGGGTACTTTTTTATTCAGGTCAGGGGTGGTTGGTATTTAAATAAAGTGCACCGTACCAATTAAGCTGGAATCTGTAGACATCAGCTTTATTCATGTTAACAAATATTTGCATTGGTCGCTTACTAGTTTTAGGAATTTCGAAATAACCCCTAGGCATTCTAACCGATCCCTTCGTTTTGGCGTAATTCAAATCACGTACTTACAAAAACGACCCCAGATGATTGTGTAATATAAATGTAAGTTGTTTTGTTGAATATCAAACATTCTTGCCAAAACTAGACTACGAGCAATTAAACAAAAGAAAATATTTCCACAATGACAGTTTTGGAATACGTAACACTAGTTGGAGTTAGGGGGCGGGGACGGAGGGGCACCTGCAATAAAGATTTTGAATCTCGAAAATGTACTCATATATATTTTATTAGAATACGATATGAACTCTCTCTCGAACTCTCTCTCTCTCTCTCTCTCTCTCTCTCTCTCTCTCATACATATGGATATATCAGTGACAGATTGAAAACACATACGTGGTAGGTACAAAAATGTATATATACGATTGATATATTAACTTCGTTCCGTTCCGTTTCGCTAAATATTGATATCCACGCGGATATTGGTACATGTCGGAACGACACCAAATTGTTTTCATTTTCTTTCTATTACTTTTAAAGATAATCTAGAGTAAAAATGCATGAACTGGTTTATATAAAGTTTTGCGTTTTGTAAACAACTTCATGATGCGTTATTTAAAAAATCAGTTTTATGCTGGATATTTGATGAATGATATTTTTTCTCTACAAATACAGCTGCTAGTCTTCTTTGCCTCTTTTTGTCCAAACTACGGATCTTCATTTTCGATGATTATAAAAAGAATAAGTCAATAACAACATACTATGTCTGCAGCATTAACACTTCCATTTCGATATGTTTCGTTCCGTTCCGCTAAATCCACACGGATATGGGTATTTAACGAACCGGAGCCAGCGCAGAAAATGTGCATTCTGTATCAATAATAAATGCATATCAAAAAATTAAATCTAGCTCACAGTAACTACAGATATCAAAGCCTACGAAAATCCCACAGGAGGGGACACAATTTTATATAAAAACTAGAACTTTAAAGTCCGGGATTTCATTTTACAACCATTTTCTTTTCAAAGTGGATTCCACTGCAAGGTCATCGTCGCAAGCCACGGCTGAAATGTCCGCTCCTCTCCTTAGGGTACATTTCAGTCGTGGCTTGAGGGAATGCCTCAAGGTATCCAACAACCGGCTCCGTTCTCAAGATACTCCACAACCGGCTACGTTCTCAATATACCACACAATCGACTCCGTTCCGTTTCGCAAAATACCAATAGCCCAGTTTTGAAGTCGAAGCAGTTGTATTCGGAAAACGTGTGACAATGTGCATAGTGCTGCATAATCAACACATTCGGGCAATTTGAAATGTCCCACAGGCAATTGTATCATTTAGGTTAGAAATTCGAACCCAAGCGACTGTTTACCCATCTTTTTAAATGTTAGAAGATATATTCAGATTTCTACGATCATTGTCACTAGTCTAGAAATATACATACCTCATCATGGAATTATGCATGTTTGATGTTATAAAAATATGCATGCCTAACAATGGATAATTCAATTACCTCCTATATTCAGATGCCTTGTGGTGAAAATATTCACTAATTCTCTTCGACAATGGACCACTTTCCTGCAAAAAGCGGGCTTTTCGGACGAACAACCCCCACGCGCAGTTCGTGCTTTCCGTGTCAGAATGTCCGACTTATCCTTGAATTCATCGATTTCTAGTGTACAATCAGAACTCGTAATAGGTCGTTGATCGTTACTAGGAAGTATTTTTCCCGGAATGTTATCAGTTTCATACGACTACATATATTTCTGATAGTTTATATACTCGGTGTATATGTACGGTGATATATTTAGGACATGCAAATGTTTTTTGTTTTTTGTTTCCTTCTTATGTTGGAAAATATTATGTCGCTCGAACGAGATATGATGTCGTTCGAACGAGATATTATCTCGTTCGCATGACTTATCATCTCGTTCGCACGAGATAATATCTCGTTCACACGACTTATTATCTCGTCTGCACATGATATCTCGTTCGCACGGCATAATATCTCGTTCGCACGAAATAAGTTTTTGGTTTTTTATTGGGTTTTTTTACTTTGCACCTACTATATACTTGATTGACCAAAGTCTGTGGTATTCAACATAGGCACATGAAGGGTGGATAGCTTGTATAGATCTTATGTACCAATACATATATTAATATCTTACAGAAGGTTGAAACGGGATATTCAGAACGACTTATAAGGGTGATCGTTGGGGGAAATTGGATAAATTATTGGTTCTGTATGAAAATAATTTCTTTCTAGAAGGGGGTGTATGTACTTAGATCTATACAAGCTATCCACACTTCAGGTGTCTGTGGTATTCAGAAGTTGACTTCAGTATATAATATGGATGAGGGGAAAGTTGGAAAATTTAATCATGTGTCTTTAATACTACTCCTTCTGCAAATGGAATTAACTACATGTGGTTATTTCTTCGAAAACAAAGGACCACTGCAAAATAAAAGACATGGACTACATGTACACCTTTAATTTGTTAGAGTTTTATTTAAAATGAATATTTTTCAGATGCTTTCCTCTTTTACCAGAAAAGACACAGCCCTTCAGTTATTTTTTTTTGGGGGGGGTGTGGATTTTTTTGTTTGTTATTTTCTAGCGAAGATGGTGGCGTCAAAGTAAAAAAAAATGTCATGGGAATGTAAACTCTGCAACTTAAATTGGCCTTTTAATATTCTCTGCATTAAAGATGTGCATTAATTCATTTGCACTTTCGTGGTGAACATCGTGATTGACCAATCACTTGGTTATACATGTAGTTTATGTCCCTTATAAGATTATTTCACACAAAACAACATATTTTCTGTATTTCATATTTTGGAAGCCAACAGAACAGGAATATACACCTTGGTAACTAATTTAAAACGAGTAAAAAAATATGCTTGGGTTTCTACACCCTCACTCATGATTAAACTTAACCTTGTTTGAATATGAAATTATTCGTAACCCCCCGTAACCCACCCACCCATGTAAAATACCCTTAAGCTAGGGCTTTTTATGGACCTGGGTATTGACGACTTTAAACCAGTGATACATGATAACATAAAAAAAGGTATC